>NC_091469.1:489357337-489502337 GCF_036971445.1 Narcine bancroftii | reverse complement strand
ACAGGAGCTCTTTAAAGTGCGTCCTGGCCGGCTGCATCACACTGTGTACAGTTGCTGCAGAGAAATGTACAGGATCATAAGGATGGCAGAGAGGATCACTGGAGTCTCCCTCCCCCCACTCCCCATCGACGTGATCTACCGGGATCGTTGTCTGATGAGGGCGGGCAAAATCATTGAGGACCTCTTCCACCTTGCACGCAGATCTTTCAGCTGCTCCCATCAGGGAAGAGATCCAGGAGGATCAGAGCCAGCACCACCAGGCTGAGGAACAGCTTCTTCCCACAGGGTGTGAGAATGCTGAATGACCAAAGGAACTGCTCACATTAACCATGAGACAATATTTATTTATTTGTATTGACAAAATATTTGTTCTGCAAATGTATTGTTTGTCAGTATGTGTGTTGTCTGGTTGTGTGTCTGCATGTTTTGCACCAAGGACCGGAGAATGCGGATTTGTTGGGCTGCACTTGTACAATCAGATGACAATTAAACTTGACTTGTTTCTAGATAGGGTGGACAACCAACACTTTTTCCCTGGGACAACAAAAGCAAATGCCACAGAACATCAGTTTGAGGTGAAGGGAGGAAGGTTCAGGGAAATAGGTCAGTGGTAAATTTTGTTTTGCTCAGAATGGTGAGTGTCTGGAATGCATTGCTTGGGGTGGCTGGTACAGTTGGGGCATTCAAAAGACTTAGATAGGCACGTGGGTGCAAGAGAAAGAGGGCCGAGTGTGAAGTAGGGAAGGATTAGATTGTTGTGGAGTAGGTTTACATAGACTGGGTGTAAAGCTTTATGTACAAATGACATCTTACAAGCATTCTTGAATCAGCTGACTCCTAATTGTTGCTCTCTGGCACTGTCCTTTGGAAAGCTGCAAGCTGGTGAAAACACTTGAAACAATTGCAACTGTTCAATTAGAGAATTACAAGCTTTTTAAATGCAAGTTCCCCACCTTCTCTCTTCTTGGCAGCATTCTGTACCTTCAACCTTCTCTGGAACTTTTTCCAAAGTAAACCATACTGTTTATCAATGATTGAGTACCACATAACATTAAAAAAAAATACAGGCGGCACCGTGGAGCTCAGTGGGGAGAGGAAACACAGTGCTGCTTTGCAGGGTCCTACTGCTTGGTCCTGATGCCAAATGGCTCTGTACAGGGCTTTAAATGGCCTGTTAAAGAAGCCTGTTAAAGAAGCCAATGGTGTTGCTGAGGGCAACATGAAGGACATTGGGTTCGGAAGACTTTTTGATTGTATCAGAGGTTTGGATCTGGAGCTTGGGTTGTCGATGGATTGAATTGGAATCTGTGTGGCTGCAGGTGAATCTATGGACACTCAGTCTCTGCAAGGACTCTCTTTTGCTTCTCTTTCTCAATTATTAGAGGCACTGGGAAATATACATGGCAACTTTTTGTTTGCCTTATGGCAGACAAAAGTTGAAGTATATTATGTATACTACATTGTTAATGTATTATCAAAAAACCTTTGAATTTTCCTGTTTGATCCTTCACAGGGAATGACTCTAATTCCCCCTATATGCCCATCCTACTGTCACAGCAGAGGGAGAAATCCATCACAAAGGGAAAATCTTTCATAGCAGCTCTTAATAACCAATCTGTTTTGTGTCACAAAAACTTATGGTATTGTGGAATAAGGGCGTAGAATTTTTTTTTAAAGCAATACTGTCTGGAAACCATTTAACTTTGGCTGAAGCAAGAAAAAGAATTGCCTTTGAACAGATAAGCCCTTAGAAATACATACTGTTTTTTTATTACGATCATCTGCACAAAGGTTTGAGGCATAAATATTTTTTATGGGGGGGGTGGGGTGGAACATTTTAACCTTCACACTTACAATCCAGATACTGACACACATACTATTGGCCTGTGCACAGGTCCATTATTACATAGACAGCTTAGGTCAATAATATTGTTGACAAAGAATTGTTCTTGACATCAACTTCAATTGTTTAAACAGTGCACTACTTCTGAAGATTTCATTTGCAAACCCTTTTATATGGGCTGAGTTTTCACTCCTGTGCAATTGGAGAAATTAAAATATTAATTTGTGAGATCCATTAGTACTCACCAACATAACCACGCACCAGTTGAGAATTCCCCTGTAATTGCTGTATCCACTTGCTGAGCTCAACAAGGATTCCTGAAGCTTATGACAACTGGAATAAATGAAAGGATGATCAGAAAACAATGACCACAAGTTGCACAGAACAATCTGTACCCTAAATGTGATGTGTACAATGTTGACAAGGTATTTTATTGGTCACTCAGAGATACCATACCTAAAGATGCTGTCATTGTGTTTTTCTCATCACACACTCAATTATAAACTTTCTTTTTTGTTTTCTCCCCTTCACAGCACTCTATCCCATAGAACATTACAGCAAACAAGCCCTCCTAATCTATGCCAAGCTTTTATTCTGCCTCGTCCTACTGACTTGCATCCATTCACACTCCTCCCATTCACGTAGCTGTCCAAATTTTCACCATTCCCCACTTTGATTGTCAGTTCGTTCCGCACTCCCACCCCACTGCATGAAGAAGCTCCTCTTCAAGTTCCCCCTAAACTTTTCCCCTTTTGCCCTTAACCCATGTCCTCTGGCTTGTGTCTCACCTACCTTCAGTGGAAAGAGCCTGCTTGCATTTACTCTATTTACACCAATGGCTTTCAAACTTTTTCCACTCACATACCACCTTAAGTAATTCCTATGCGATAAGTCCTCTGTGATTAGTAATGGATTACTTAAGGTGGCATGTGAGTGGGGAAAAAAGGTAAACTTAACAGTTACTGAAATATTTTGCTTGAGAAAACTTGTCATTGGCCCATTTGCTTTGGATCCGCAGAAAATAGGGTTAGGGTTGTTTAAAATATGGAAGTTTAAAATTGGCACCCCTCGCTGTTAGTTCACCAATCTCAAGCAACGGAAATTCACTTATCCGGCATCGACCAATCCCAATACAAGCCGGATACCAGGGATTTTACTGTCATACTGACAGCCTGCAGTTCAGCACAGAAACAAAACATCAAGGAGGAAATGGTCAAATTAATTTGCTGATAATTAAGTTATCAGTAAAAATGTGCTGCAAACAGAGACAGATCAAGTGAGCGGATAAGATGGGTTAAGGGTAAAAGGTGAAAAGTTTATAAGGAACAACTTCACAGCAGGTGATGAGAGTGTGGAATGAGCTGCCAGCAGATGCAGGTTTGATTTCAATATTTAAGATTGGATAGGTACATAGATGGGAGGGGTATGGAGGGCTATGGTCTGGTGCAGGCCGATGGGAGTCGGTGAAATAAATATACAGTATTGAGACAGCTATCAGATAAGGTTTAGAGAGGTATGGGCGAAATGCAGACACTAATGGCATTGTAAGAAAGCACGTCAGCACCTCTACTTTCTCAGGAGTTTACAGAAGTTTGGTATGACACCAGAAACCCTGGCAAATTTCTACAGATGTGTAGTGGAAAGCGTGCTGGCTGACTGCATCACGGTCTGGTAGGGGTTACCAATACCCCCCTGAATGTAAAGCCCTACAAAAGGACACAGCCCAAGACATCACAGGCAAAACCCTCCCCACCATCGAGAACATCTACAGGGAACACTGCCGTCGGAGAGCAGCAGCAATCATCAAGGATCCACACCATCCAGCACACACTCCGTTCTTGCTGCTGCCATCGGGAAAGAGATGTAGGGGCCACAAGACTCACACCACCAGGTTCAGGAAACAGTTGCTCCCTCTCCACCATCAGACTCCTCAACAACAAACTCAATCAGGGACTCACTGAAAAACTCTGACTTGTGCACTTTATTGTTTGATTTTTTTTTCTCTCTTCTCAGTATTGCACAGTTGTTTATATATGTACAGTTTTTTTTGGAACTACCAACAAGTGTTCATTCTGCCTGGCCCTCAGGAAAATGAATCTCAGGGTTGTATATGATGTCATGTCTGTATTCTGACAATAAATCTGAAATTGGCTGGCATGGGTGAGTTGGACTAAAGGGCCTGTCACCAAATTAAACATCTTGATGACATGACATGGAGCCATGAAGAAGGCAAATGGTACCCTTAGGTATAGGAGCAAACAGGACATTCAGCCCATCTAGATTGCCCTACTATTCAATCATGAGCAGATCCATTTTTCCACAGCCCCACTGCCCATAACCTTTGATACCCTGGCTCATCAAGAACCTATCAATCTCCTCCAATAGCCTGGCCTCCGCAACCACCTGTGGCAACAAATTCCACAAAATCACCAGCCACTGACTAAATAAATTCCTCTATCTTTTCTAAATGGATGCTTTTCAATCCTGAATTTGAGCCCTTTTGTCCTCGATTCTCCCACCATAGGAAACACCAGTCCACATCTACTCAGTCCTGGTCTATTAACATTCAAAATATTTCAATGAAATCCTCTCCCCCATTCTCCTAAATTCCAATGAGTACAGTCTAAGAGCCTTCAAACGTTCCTCATATGATAACCTCCTCTGGACCCAAATATCAGTGCCTCCTATCTTAAATAATGATCCTAAAACTAGCAAATATGCCAAGTGAGGTCTCACCAGTGCCTTATAAAGCCTCAGCCTCACATCTCTGCTCTTGAAGTCTGTTCCTCTTGAAACGAACGCCAGCCTTGAATTTTCCTTCTTCACCACTGACTCAATCTGCAAGTTTGCTTTCAGGTATGATGAATCCCAGGTGTCTTTGCACTTGGGTATTTTCAATTTTATCCCCATTGATTTCTTCTACCCAAGTGCACGAGCGTCCACTTTCTGACATTGCATTTCATTTGCTACTTCTCTGCCCCTTCTCCTCAGCTGTCTGTCCTTCTGCAGTCTCCCGACACAACCTGCTTCTCCACCTCCCTTTGTATCATCTGCAAACTTGGCCACGAAGCCTTTCATTCCAGAATATACGACACTGCACAGAACATGTAATATTACACGAAACTGCCTTCTGTCGACTGTAAGGCAGATAGAGTCACCATTAGTATCACCTGGCACCCTTACAGTAAGAAATAGAAGGAAAAGAGAGCCTCTTCAGTGTCACAGTGTAAAATTAATGATTCAGATGGAGGAATTGGGAAAGAGAGAAATAATTTGGCCTTGGCAGCAGTGAAAGAGTAGGGAGCAAAGGAAATTTCTCTGTTAGGTTGAAATCACGCATCAGGTAGGATTAGATTAAGTTACTACGTCTCTGCAATTTGCTCCTGATGTTTTTCAAGCAAATCCCACACAAAACTGGCCATGTTGTTTTTTTAATGGGACAAATTCTCTCCTGAGCCACTCTTCTACCCATCAAATCATATAAACACTTGAAATTGAATAATCTTAATAATGCTACATACACTTGTAGTATATAGGATGAGGAGGGAAACGGTGCTGTGAACTTGTCACGCAGTGGTTCCTGCACTCTCCCGGACAATATAACCTGCTTCATGAATTGCATTGCAATTTATAGAGCTCAGGCCTGAAACATTGATGCCTTTTACTTCCTACAGATGCTGCAGGACCTGCTAGGTATGTCCTATATTTTGTGTATTGCACTTGACCCCCAGCGCTTGCAGATTTTCTTGTTTAACTCAAACTGAATTATTTGTTTTATGTGCTACCCAGGCAAGTTAACCTAGACGTTGTACTGCAGATAGTGTGAGAATGAAAACAAAAGTATAGTAGCCAAAAGTCATTCTCAACGGGGGCTCTATGGACCCCCTGGGGGCCACAGTCTTCTTGGCTTGGCTTCGCAGATGAAGATTTATGGAGGGGTAAATGTCCACGTCAGCTGCAGGCTCGTTGGTGGCTGACAAGTCCGATGCGGGACAGGCAGGCACGGTTGCAGGGGAAAATTGGTGGGTTGGGGTTAGTAAAAGCCTTGTTTCTTTCCCCAGCTCACGCATCACAAATATTTGTCTCTTTTTAAATGTAGACAGTAGGAGAGAATTATAGAAGAAACCAAAACTTGACTGGTTCACAGGGAGGGGGGGGGGGGGGCTATGAACCATGCAGAATCCAGAGTGGGGGAGGGGGGGGGGGAAAAGAGGAGGAAGGAGACAATAAGATCAAGCTCAGCTGGTTGCACAATAAAACAAAAAATGCAGGATACAAAGAAAATTCAACCAGTGCAAGGCATCTTCTTTTATCAAAGGGAGGTCTGATCAAGAATCTGATATATTTTGCAACTGAGCAGGTTTGCTTCTCTCTGCACTTGCATAGCTCAAAGGATGGGCAGCATTTTGTTTTGTACTATCCTATTGACCAGTTCAAAGATTGAAGATATTAGGCTATTACTCAAGTTACTATCCTGACCAGCCAATTATAGAGAAGCCGTTTAGCTTGCCAAGAAATTCTGCACTTCGATCCTTTTTAATCAGTTGGAAAAAAATTAAAAGTTTGATTGGATCTTGTACCATCACGATGGAAATCAGATCAAGCTCATCTCTTAGCCAGAAGCAGGGCCATTTGAAACTGCATCGCGGCCGCATGCTTGCGCCGGTCTCGCATCGGGCTGGTCACCGCTGGTGATATGTCACTGGCAATACTCAGGAAATGTTAATGGGCAGGAGTTGGCCGGAACGGGAGAGGGAAAGCGCCACAGTTAATGCACAGGAGCAGAAAGAGCATCAGTCACCTACGGGGCAGGAAGCCTAGGGCATGGCGAGTAAAAGGTTGCTGGGAGGAAGAAAGGGTTGGTTGGAAGAAATAAAATGTGTCCTCTTCATTGTTGGGCCAGCATTTATTTAGCAGTCGCTACAACTGTGACCCCGTTGGGGCAGTCGGGGAAATCAAGCTTGAAGTCCCCACCCTTTTTACAGGTAACGTGCAGGCTCGTCAACAACAGCCTCGGCGATAGGAGGCCATCACATTGCTGCGGAGACGGCGCAGACAGGCTGGAGACAAGAAGAATTGAGGAAGATGTCAGAACTCCTTGCCTTGCCTGCTCAGGTTCAAGGGCATCTGATGAAAATCTTTCAGGTAGCCACCATCGATGAGTTAGCGAGACATGCTGACTTCGTTATGGACACAACCTCTGCAGTGCAGCAGGAGAAGTCGCTGTAGCAACCAGTAAACTGGAAAGAAACTGAGCTGGAGCAAGAAGTAGCCAAGGTTTTAGCAACCCAAAGAAATCACCCCCTGTTTCTGGTCCAACTGGATCGTACAGGTTGGGGACGAGACAGAGAAATTTATTGGAAATTTCAGAAATTTGGCGCTGCAGCCTGGATGTGTCAGCCTCCTTGCGCCTTCTACAAACAGCACCCGGGAAATGAGGAAGCCCAGCAGTAGAGAGGACTGCTGCCCATGGGTAACTCAGCCATCACCTTTTCCTGAAGGACCACCATTCTGGTAATCAAATCCGGCACAGAACTTTCAGTACGTTCGGGTGAGAACAGCTAGCTATCTACCTCTCAGTCAAGCACTTCCACTATTTGTTGAAAAGTCGTTCTTTAGCTATTTACACAGACCACCAGCCACTTACATATACATGCACTCAGCACTATTCACCGTGCGAAATCTACTTGGATTTCATCCTACAGTTTTCCGATGCAACTGGCATATTCAAGGGAAATTGAATACAGTGGCCAATACCCGACCCAGACAAGAAATGGAGGCCCTACATATGACGACTACTATCGATTTCATTGCCATGGCTCGTGCAGAGCACACAGACCCCAATCCCATTTGGTACTGCCAGAACAACACAGGTCACCAACTGTAAAACTTGACCACCTGCTGACTCAGGTGCGACACTTCCACCGTGACAGAGGTGCACCAAAGAAGAGGTACAAGGACTGCCTAAAGAAATCTCTTGGTGCCTGCCACATTGACCACCGCCAGTGGGCTGATATCGCCTCCAACCGTGCATCTTGGCGCCTCACAGTTCGGCGGGCAGCAACCTCCTTTGAAGAAGACCGCAGAGCCCACCTCACTGACAAAAGACAAAGGAGGAAAAACCCAACACCCAACCCCAACCAACCAATTATCCCTTGCAACCATTGCAATCGTGTCTGCCTGTCCCGCATCGGACTTGTCAGCCATCAACGAGCCTGCAGCTGACGCGGACAATACCCCTCCATTAATCTTCATCCGCGAAGCCAAGCCAAAGAGAAAGAGAGAATATAGTAAAACATTCCAAGGAATTTCACAATGGTACATTTCCACAGAATTTGACAGCAAACTATAAATTTGGACTGGTGACCACAGAGGTAAGGTTTCAAGGAAGGATTAATAAGCAAAAGAAATGAGGAGACTTTGGATTGGAATTCCGGAAAGAAGTAAAACACGAAATTCTACAGACGCTGTGATTGTAGTCAAAATTCAGAAATACTGGAGGAACTCAGCTGGCCTCACAGCATCCATGGGAAGTAAAGATATATTAACGGCATTTCTGGCCTGAGCTCTTCTTCAAGATATGAGCGATTGCAGATGCAGAGCAGCGAGAAAGGAGGAGAACTTCCGGAAGTGAATACTTAGGCAGCTGAAGACAAAGATGTCACAGTCAATCCCTTTGGGTTTCATTGTCAAATTTTTATTTAGTCTTTATATTTTTCTCAGGATATAATTGAGCTGAATGTGTGGAATTAATATGGTGCAAGACTGCAGTCACAAAATGACCAGGCAAGTTAGAGGTAAAAACACAACGCTTGAGAAACTCAAGGTCAAACAGTGTAGTTTGTCTTTTCTTTGGCTTCGCGGACGAAGATTTAAGGAGGGGTAAAGTCCACGTCAGCTGCAGGCTCGTTCGTGGCTGACAAGTCCGATGCGGGACAGGCAGACACGGTTGCAGCGGTTGCAAGGGAAAATTGGTGGGTTGGGGTTGGGTGTTGGGTTTTTCCTCCTTTGTCTTTTGTCAGTGAGGTGGGCTCTGCGGTCTTCTAAGATACATAACCAACCCTTCAAGGCATGAGCAAATTGGAGGTACCAGGCTGAAGAATATGTGGGATAAATTCCTATGAATCAAGCCCCAAGTTAGAAGATAAGGAGGGATATATAGGAGACTTGTATTAAACCCTGGTGAGTTGACAGAAAGAGCTCATGGAAAGGTGAGGCATCATTAGAAGTGAGAGAGGTGATTTACAAAGATATCAACTGGGCTAGCAGTGTTTTGAGATCAGGGATGATACAACAGTAGTTGGACTCATGAGCCACAATAATGAGTTGCATTACTGAAAGGAAGCTGAAAGGCTCGTAAAATGGTATGAGAACAATGTGGACAAGACAAAAATGATTGAGGACTTCAGGAGGAAGAAAATCGACGATTCTCCACCACACATGAATGGATCTGCCATGAAAAGAGTGGACACCATAAAGTTCCTTGGTGTACTTACAAGGGATGATCTGGAATGACAACACCTCCTCATTATTCAGGAATGTGCAGCAATGTCTATACTTCCCAAGTAGACTGAAGAGCGCAAGGCTACCAGCCCCCATCTCGACAGGAGCAGAAATTAGAGGGCTGCATCAGACCAGGAGTCGAGACAGAGGATCATGAAAACAACCAAGATGATTACTGGGGTCTCCCTTTCATCTATGGATGACATTTACTGGGAGAATTGTCTAAACAAGGCTCAAGGACTTATAGAAGACCCTTTCCATCCAGCACACATTATCTTCAACCCACTGTCATCAAAAAGGTACAGAAGCATATAAAAACAAAATCAGGACTGGCAGGCTGGGGAAAGAGTTGAAGAACAGTGCTGTTAAACTCATCTGTTAACTTTAACTGTTAAAGTCATCCCAAATATTTATTTATTGATTGATTATTTACGTGATCTTTATGTACTGTGTATTTTTGTGCACCATGATCTGGAGAGATGGTGTTGTATTAGATGTACATGTACAGTCAGATGATAATAAACTAGGCTGGAGAAGTTTGTTATGGAGCAGAACTGAATGAGAGGAGATTTAATTAAAGTCTCTAAAATTATGAGAAAATCTACTGGATAGGAAGGACATTCTCCTCAGCAGAAAGGTCAATGACTCCAAGTTATTGTCCAGTAAAGCTTAATGAATTGCTTCCAACACATTAATAAGACTTAATCAAATAAAGAAGCCGGTAATGCACAAAATACTCCACACCACATAAATATTATAAACTCCCTACATCAGTCCTATTCCACAGCTCACATTTTCCTGACTTGAAAGCAGCCATTCTCAACAGGAGCCACAAGGCCCACCTGGAGACCACAGCATATTTAAGGGGGACCATGGACTAAACTATTTTTACGTAGTCAGAGAGAAGTATGGAAGAAACCAAGTAAACATATCTGAAGGTGGGGGGAGCATAAATTCTGAGCAGAGTTCTAAAGGGGTCAAAGCCAAAAAATGGTTGAGAATGGCTGGTCTAAATCTCTGTACTACTAATGCAGCAGGTTCAAAGTGCAATCCTCACGATCCTGCCTGCCAAAGAATTAATAATATTCAGTCAAAAAGGTAAGAAGGAAAATAAGAACACAAGAAATCAGAGCAGGAGTTGGCCATCCAGCCCGTCAAGCCTGTTCCGCCATTCAATGAGATCATATCCCTTAATTAAGCTTTCTTAATAAGTGCAGTCGTGCTGCATCTTTGAGCCTTCAGTGTATACTTAAGTGTAACAGAATGTATCGAAGCTGTTGCGACGTTGACGAGACATTTCTGCTGCATTGAATCTTCTTGAAGACAATAAATGCTATTGTTAAGTACACTCACCATGCTATTGCCTGAAGAACATGTGCATCAACATGCGTTCAATTAATGTACTGCACAGCATCTGTTTATGTCAGCTGCTTTTATAGCCTGTCTGTATCTATCCTGGGTAAGCATGCCATTTGCATAGCACCTGCACTGAAATATAGAAAGCCTACAGCACAATACAGGCCCTTTGGCCTGGAATGCTATGCTGAACATGTCCCTACCTTAGAAATTACCAGGCTTACTCAAAGGCCTCTATTTTTCCAAGCTTCATGTACCTATCCAAAAGTCTCTTAAAGCACCCTATCGTATCTGCCTCCATCACCATTCATTATGTACCTCTGCTATTTGCACCGGTTCCATCCCACTGTCACACTTGATAGATCCTATTTTTTCACATCTTATCCTCTTGCTCTTTCACATACTTGTAAAATGCCTTGGGATTTTCATTAAGCCTGCCTGCCAAGGCATTCTCATGGCCCCTTCTGGCTCTCCAAATTTCCTTTTTTAACATCCTTTCTATTAGCCTTAGAATCTTCCAGGTCACTAACATTACCTAGCTTACTTTGTGGACAATATACTAGTAGACTTAAAATATAACAGGAAATCACAAAAGGAAGCTGTATCTTTTTTTAAAAAGTACGATATATGAAAATCTTCATGATTAGCAGCCTAAAATCCATAAAATACACCCAAGTGTTCAGGAAACAAAATCTTTGTTGTCCAGTGTAATCAGTAATCAATGGGGTACCAAGGGATTATTGCTGAGCCCTCAGCTATTTTCATCCTACATTAATGATCCAGAGATATGAGCCAAACACATGCTGAAGGGTTTAGTGGAAGTAGGTACCTTGCGCAGCATTGATTAGTTGGGCCAAGGGGCCTGTTTCCATGCTGTGCAATTATGATTCAATAGGGAGGAAACTGAATCAACAATTTAAAACTTTATTACCTCTGTAATCTACTATCAATCTAATGCTCTGCTCTCATCCACATGTCCCAATGGTCACTCTCCATCACTAATTTTGTAACTTCAGCTGCCAAAGCCCCAAGAGTCAGTCATACAGCACAGAAACAGTCCCTTCACCCCAACCTGTCCATACACGTCATCATGCACTCATCCATATATTTCCCATTCACCAACACCAACCTTGCACTCAAGGTTGGCAAAACCAAGGCGATGATTGTGGACTTCAGAAGAACATGAACCAGTCCTCATCGAGGAGTCATCAGTGGAGAAGGTAAGGAACGTCAAATTCCTGGCTGTCAACATCTCTGAGGATCTGTCCTGAAGCCTCCATGTTGATGCAATCACGAAGACTCGCTGGCAGTTATACTTTGTGAGGTGTTTGAGAAGATTCAGTACATCACCAAAGACCCTTGCAAATTTCTACAGGTATCCCATGGAGAGCATTCTGGCTGGGTGGATCACTGTCTGGGATGGAGGTGCCAACACTCAGGACAAGAAAAAACTCCAGAGGGGTGTTAACTCAGCCTGCGACATCACGGGCACCAGACTTCAATCCATCGAGGACATCTACAAGAGGTGTCTCAGGAAAGCAGCCTCTATCCTCAAGGACCCCCCACCATCCAAGGCCATGTTCTCTTCATTCTGCTACCATCGGGAAAAAGGTACAGGAGCCTGGAGACGATCACTCAGCGACTAAAGGACAGGTTCTTCCCCTCCGCCATCAGATTCCTGAAAGATCAATGAACCACAGACACTGCCTCACTTTGACTTTTTCTTGCACTTTTTATTTTGTAAGGTGGTTTATAGAAACCACGTTGCTGCTACAAAGCAATAGTTTTAAGAAAAATAAAATCAGAAGTTTTTGTCATGAAACTCATAGTTCCTATAAACAATTTTGCCTAAGTACTAGCTGAAGTTGACAAGGAGTGGTGACAAAATCTGGGCTCATAAAGGAAGACTTTATTCCTCAGCAGCTTTCAGTTCAACTGTTCCAAAATTGTTTTTCCTCACACACACCACCCCCCCCTCTCCTCCCACCAGACACCCAGAAATTATAACTTGCACTTAAACAAACCAAGAACAAGTAGTTAACATTTTGTGGCTGACCAAGCATTTTTGGACTGACATCACTTCATACTTCAAATGGCAGATTTATTGTCAGCGTACATACATGACATCACATACAACCCTGGGATTCTTTTTCCTGCGGGTGAGGCAGAATTACCACTTATTGGAAATGCAAAAAATGTATACAACTTACACATGTCAACAAATAAAGAAATGGAAACATACAGTTCAATACAGAGAATAAAAATTCAGTAAAGTGCAGAATCCTTATATGATTGAGTTTATTGTTGAGGAGTCTGACGGTGGAGGGGTAGCAGCTGTTCCTGAACCTGGTGGTGCAAGTTTTTTTTTAAATTTTCAGTCACAGCAGGGTAACAGACCATTTTGGCCCACAAGTCCGTGCCGCCCAATTACACCCAATTGACCTACAACCCTGGCATCGTTCCGAACGGTGGGAGGAAACTGAAGCCCCCGGGGAAAACACGCAGACACAGAGAGAAACGTACAAACTTCTTACAGACGCGTGGCATTCGAACCCCGGTCCCAATCACTGGAGCCGTAAAGGCATTGCACTAACCACCACGCCAACTGTGCTGTGCTTGTGGCACCGATACCTCTTTTCTGATGGTAGCAGCAGGAACAGAGCATGTGCTGGGTGGTGTGGATCCTTAATGATTGCTGTTGCTCTCTGATGGCAGCGTTCATGTCACTGCTGCTTGTCCAGTACTATCAACAGCCTTTAATATGGTAGACTAGAGCTGAAGTAACAGGTGAGCAGTAACCTTATCCAAGGGATTAGGGAGGAAAAATTGATATGGAGGCAGCTAATATCAGGCCCTACACAAGACGTTGCCCCTAAGAGCTCCAAGTGGGCACAAGGTTTCTCCTTTTTTCTTCCGATGTGGATGACACTGCCTGAGCTGCAATTACTTTTTCTTTCTTTCTTTGGCTTGGCTTCGCAGACGAAGATTTATGGAGGGGTATGTCCACGTCAGCTGCAGGCTCGTTTGTGGCTGACAAGTCCGATGCGGGACAGGCAGACACGATTGCAGCGGTTGCAAGGGAAAATTGGTTGGTTGGGGTTGGGTGTTGGGTTTTTCCTCCTTTGCCTTTTGTCAGTGAGGTGGGCTCTGCGGTCTTCTTCAAAGGAGGCTGCTGCCCGCCAAACTGTGAGGCGCCAAGATGCACGGTTTGAGGCGTTATCAGCCCACTGGCGGTGGTCAATGTGGCAGGCACCAAGAGATTTCTTTAGGCAGTCCTTGTACCTTTTCTTTGGTGCACCTCTGTCACGGTGGCCAGTGGAGAGCTCGCCATATAACACGATCTTGGGAAGGCGATGGTCCTCCATTCTGGAGACGTGACCTACCCAGCACAGTTGCAATTACTACATTCAAAGTTAACCACAATGTACAACACCGGGGTTTAATGTAGGATGGGCCACACCATCTAGAATTACAAAGTGTGTATGTTAAATTATTACAGGCAGTTTCAGCACATCTAATTGTGGTATCTGAACACAAACTCAGGGTTGGTAAATCCAGGACATAACCACTAGGTTTCACCATAAGGAGGGGGGTTGAGGGAGCAACTGAATTTGGTTACATCATTTGTAACCATTTTAAAGGATGCTGTGCCTTTGATGGGCTCTTCACTGATGTGCAGCAAGATCATGCACTTGACTGGAATACTTTCCCCAAGAGGTTCAACATTGCCTATTCTAACATGGCTTGCTGTCGAGTTTGTCAATCAAAATGAGTGACCACCGGTGGCGATGATGTTGGCACAATAGAGCATCTCAACTAACTGCATGCTGATAAGATAGTCCCTCGGCACTTGAGGGAGACCAGTGTAGAAATTGCAGCTCTGGCAGAGGTATTTAAAATGTCCTTAGCCACGGGTGATAGATTGGAGGATAACTAATGTTGCTCCATTATTTAAGGATATCTCAAGAATAATCCAAGAAATTATAGGCTGTAGTAGACAAGTTGTTGGAAAGTATCCAAAGAGATAGAGTATTCAAGTACAGTTATGCACTGCTTAACGTACGTTCGAGCAACATCCGACCGCATATACATCCGTGGCCCCATAATGATTCAGTCACCGTGAGCAAGTCTGCAGCAATTTAGAAAAAGCAATCACTGACCATAAGAAATTGCATACTGTATATCCAAATTGATCCCACTGCCCCACAGCCCTGTATCAGTCCCAACTAATCCCACTGCCCCGCTCTCTCCCCACAGCCCCACTTTGGTCCCCACAATGATCCACTGCCCCGCTCTCTTCCCACACTGATCCACTGCTCCGCTCTCTCCCCACAGCCCCGTGTCGGTCCCCACACTGATCCCACAGCCCCGTGTCGGTCCCCACACTGATCCCACAGCCCCGTGTCGGTCCCCACACTGATCCCACAGCCCCGTGTCGGTCCCCACACTGATCCCACAGCCCCGTGTCGGTCCCCACACTGATCCCACAGCCCCGTGTCGGTCCCCACACTGATCCCACAGCCCCGTGTCGGTCCCCACACTGATCCCACAGCCCCGTGTCGGTCCCCACACTGATCCCACAGCCCCGTGTCGGTCCCCACACTGATCCCACAGCCCCGTGTCGGTCCCCACACTGATCCCACAGCCCCGTGTCGGTCCCCACACTGATCCCACAGCCCCGTGTCGGTCCCCACACTGATCCCACAGCCCCGTGTCGGTCCCCACACTGATCCCACAGCCCCGTGTCGGTCCCCACACTGATCCCACAGCCCCGTGTCGGTCCCCACTCTCTGCCCACAGCCCCATGTCAATCCCCACACTTATCCCTACTTACAAATAAAAAGTTTTCAGGTACACTACAATATCCCATATAGCTTTGTTAAGTATACAATATGGTGTTCGTGCACCGTGGACTTTCAGTGTATACGTCTTTATACCTTAATATTATAATGTGTAAATTGCTTCCCTAACTTACATCCATGTAAATATCCTCCATGGTTCTGGAGAAATACTATCTCATCCTACTGTGTGAGAATGGTAGGAACGACAAATAAAGTTGACTTGTTCACATAATGTCCACATCTCATAAATGCCCAATTTTACAGAATGTATCGTGGATGTTAAGTGGCATATACCTGTATTTGGATAGACAGGGATGATTAGGAATAGTCAACATGGCTTTGGGATCAGTGTAGGACATGTTTAATCAATCTTGTAGAACTTTTAAAGAAGGTTACCAGGAAAGTTGAAGAGCATGGATGTTGCCTATATGGACTTTAGTAAGGCCTTTGACAAGGTCCCATATGGGAGGTTAGTCAGGAAGGTTCAAACGCTTAATAATCAGGATGAGATAGTAAATTGGATTAAATGTTGGTTTTGTGGCAGAGGTGATAGAGTGGTAGTAGATGATGGCTCTCTGACTGGGAGGCCTGTGACTAGTGGTATGTCTCAAGGACCGGAGCTGGGTCAATTGTTGTTTGTCATTTAGATCAATGATCTGGATTTCCAACTAAGATTTAGAGTGGAATAGACAGCAAAGAAGGCTGTTCAAGCTTGCAGTGAGATCTGGGCCAACCAGAAAAATGGCCTGCAAAGTAGCAGATAGAATTGAATGCAGACAAATGTGAGGTGCTACATTTTGGGAGAACAAACCAAAATAGGACTTGCACGGTAAATGGTAGGGCACTGCAGAGTGTGGTAGAACAGAGGGATACTGATACATAATTCCTTGAAAGTGCATCACTGGTAGATAGGGTCATGAAGAAAACTTTCGGCACATCTTCATAAATCAAAGTACTAAGTACAGGAGTTGGGATGTTATTGGAATTGCACAATTTGGAGTATCGTGTGCAGTTTTGGTCACCTACCTACCGGTAAAATATTAATAAGATTGAAAGAGAGCTGAGGAAAGTTACAAGGATCCTGCCAGAACATGAATTATAGGGAGAGGGTGAATAGGCTAGGGCTTTTATTCCCTGGAGTATTACAGAATGAGAAGAGATTTGATGGAGGAATACATAGTTGAGGGATATAGATAGATACAAGCAGGCTTTTTCAAAGGAGGTTGTGTAAGACTGAGATGACACGGGTTAAGAGTGAAAGGTGAAACGGTTAAGGAAATATTAGAATTCAACTCAGAGGACGACAAAAGTGCAAAACGAGCTGCCAGTGAAAGTTACGGATGTGGATTCGATTTCAACATTTAAGAGAAATTTGGATAGGAGAATGGATGGGAGGGGTACGTTCCAAGTGTAGGTCAGTGGAACTAGATGTGCTGAGGGGCCTGTTTCTGTGCTGTTGTGTTCTATGGTTCCAAACATTAGCATCACCAGTATTCCAGAGTAAATTATGGAAAAAAAGATGGCAACGATTGACCATGTTAAAGTGCAAAGAATGGGCCTGTGTTGATATCTTATTACAACTAAAAACCCTGGAACAATGAGTCAGTCTCCAACTTACTCCTGTAATTTTTCACTCTTTCTTTCATGCAACTGTGAATAGGGAACAAATTTTAAAGTGTCTTTAAGGCATCAATTTGATCAAAACAAATCAAAGTAGGTCTGGATTTTATGCAAACATTGTGTTGTGGATCTTGTTTAAAATGTTGAAACTGACTCAAAAACTTCAATCAGGATCAGAGCAGAGGCAGATAGATACCAGTAACCAATTCCAGATGTGAAAAGGCAATGTTTGATTACACTGGACAAAAAGATTTTGTTCCCAAGTGCATTTTATGGATTTGGAACTGCTGATCAAGAAAAACACCTTAAAATTTTCATATCATGAACTTTTTAAAAAAAAAACCTATTTTTGTGATTTCCTGTCATATTTTAAGTCTACTAGTACATTGCCCAGAAACCAAGCTGCTTTGGTCAGTCCAAGCCTGCCTGGGCATGCACTCAGTGTAGGTGCTATGCAAAGGTGGTCTGGGTGTCCATAGTCAGGTAGATGCAGACAGCTCACATATACAAATGCTGAGCATTACATTAATTTAAATTGAATGCATGTTGTTACACGTTCTTCAGGCAATAGCATAGTAAATGTACTTAATAGCATTTATTGTCTTCAGGAAGATTCAATACAGCAGAACTGTCTCGTCAACGTCGCAACAGCTGCGATACATTCTGTTACATTTGTGGTGAGTATCTGTTTAAGGCTCAAAGATGCAACATCACTGCACTTATTAAGAAAGCCTATAAGCTCTACTTTGGATGTAAAAATTAGTAACCAAGACAAACTCTGGGCTCCTCACATTTGTTGTGCAACATGCAGTCAACCTGAGACCATCGTTATGCGATTAAACATGCTAAATACAATAAAAGTTAATTTAATGTTTCTCCAACTTCCTACGTGATTCAGCAAATCTGAAATTATCTTTGTGTTCAGCTTGAAGCTGTCTTTCAAAATCCCCTTTTTTTAAAAAAATCAGGAACCAAACCTTTGAAAAAAATTGTTGTCCAGTGTTATGTAACTTAAGATAAAGCATATTACTTTAAATTCTCCATCATGAGAACATAATTTTCCCCTTTCCTTTCAAACATAGACTATCAAATTAATTTGCAATGTTTTTTAATGAGTGACAGTGCTTTGTGCACCACGCTTTGAACCCAACCACTGCATCTCAGGACAACGATTTACATCATGTTGCATTGACCTTGTGAAGTTCTGCATTTCATCAGAAAGGAATTGTGACACCCATTTCGAGGGACCTCTATTTACCATGCTACAGCTAGGATAACAAGAATGAAGATTTAATTACAGTGCACAACAGGAGGACCATCGCCTTCCCAAGATCGTGTTCTATGGCGAGCTCTCCACTGGCCACCGAGACAGAGGTGCACCAAAGAGGTACAAGGACTGCCTAATGAAATCTCTTAGTGCCTGCCACATTGACCACCGCCAGTGGGATGATCTCGCCTCCAACCGTGCATCTTAGCGCCTCACAGTTCGGTGGGCAGCAACCTCCTTTGAAGAAGACTGCAGAGCCCACCTCACTGACAAAAGACAAAGGAGGAAATACCCAACACCCAACCCCAACCCACCAATTTTCCCTTGCAACCGCTGCAACCATGCCTGCCTGTCCCGCATTGGACTTGTCAGTCACCAACGAGCCTGCAGCAGACGTGGACATACCCCACCATAAATCTTCGTCCGCGAAGCCAAGCCAAAGAAAGGAAAGAAAGACAACAATGGGCGATATTGCAGCCCACTCTTATAATGCAACTCCACATATGTTAGTCATGTTGGCAAAGGACACCACTTTTTTTTTGTTTGATTACATTTCAAAGGGATCCCCTTCCCAAAGCTTGATCAGTGCAAGTGATTCCCAGCACCACTCAATCTCATCCATCATCCTCATCCCTTCCTCCCATACAATTTCAATACAGTATCCACCACCTATGTGGAAAAGGTAGATGCCAGATAAGAGAATTTTACGGTTGCCTGAGACTGCATGATTGGTGAACTAACAGCCAATTTTAAACCTGTATTTTTTACGTATTTATTTTCTGTGATTTTTTTTAATGGTTGCTTGAATTCCAGATAACAGGGTTTTTACTATATTACCACTGAAGAATCTCACTTACCGGAATTCCTTCCGATCCCTACTTCTTGTGTCACTTCAACAGTTTGGCTGAAGTTATTAATCTACATTGCTTCTCCGTACATCTCTTCTCAAGCTAACTGCCTCACTGTTTCGCCTGATCATCCTGACTGGCCGTTCTCGCTCAATGCTCAGGGTCTCTCTCTTTCCAGTTACTGACAGATAGGGCATGTGTCAGTATATTCTTCTCCCACCACACTGTTGCTAAGCATGCTCTCTCATTTGGCTTCCATTTGATTTTGGCATTGTTACATTTTCTTTTCCACTCTCCATTTCAAAACTGTGATGTAGTATACAAACAGATATATTAGTTTTACATTATAGTAGACAGGCGCATAGCAATTACTATAGCTAATGAATACAAAATGCTTGTATCCCCAACACCTGACACACCCTTGATTTACAATTCACATTAAATGTGTTTTTACCTATGGCATTTGAATATCTGAGACAAGAGATGCTTTACCTGAGCCAAAGAATATTGGATGTTATATTAAATAGAGATTAGTAACTATCTCTGCAACAACTGAAATTTAATTACAGAATATCAGAATGCTGTTTGTGACTGCAGAGACTCTTGGTTACTATTTATTATCTATGGAATAGTTATAATCCATCATCTCTTTCACCTACACTTATAATCTATTATTTATTATCTCTTTCTAAGTTAACGTACACAATTGTAGTAGTTTATTCACACTCTTTTCAGTGCACGTGTACATTGAACAATGTATTTGACAATAAACTCATTATCACAGTCATGTACAAGGATTTGCTTATTTTCTTTTGTATGTAATGAAAGAATTTGTCTTTTACTTATGGAATTTCTTTTGCCAGTTCTGATTTTTTTTGTCAATCTTAAATTCCCTGTCTTTGACTCACTGACCTATCACTGGAAACATTTGTTTAAATTTTAAATTTAGACATACTATACGGTAACAGGCTATTTCAGCCCACAAGCCCACGCCACCCAATTACACCGATACCCCCAGTACATTTCGAATGGTGGGAGGAAAACGGAGCCCACTGGGAAAACCCACACAGACACGGGGAGACAGACAGCACAGGATTCAAACCCCAGTTCCGATCGCTGGCCCTGTAAAGGCATTGTGCTAACCGCTACCCCAACCGTGCCACGACACAAAAATTCACAAGCTGAACACCCTTGAAAGGAACTATCCCGTGAAAGGAACTATCCCCATTTCCTCACAATGCTAAATCTTTTCACCAAGGGCTTGTTATGGTGGTGCTCCCAGAGCTGCTCATGGTGTGGAGCAGAGATAGCAATGCACCAAAGGATTCAGCCGCCCGGTTCAAATGCCCCTGGCATTAAATTGCCTGTTCGAAGAGCTAGTTGTTTTTAAACTGTATCTTGCCACCCTGGGCCTATGCGTCAGGAGGAGTTGCACCAGAAACTGAGAGAACAACCCCTGCTGAGTAGAGGAGACAGAGAAGACGTCCCTACAGAACGGTGAGCATGGCGGCAGACTAGCAAGGAGCTCAGCAGCTGAGGGACCCAAACAGACTGTGGGCAACTCATTCGGGGAACCCACACAGGCTGCTGGAGACTGGCTGATGGGAAACAGGATTCAAGAAGGCACTGAAGGCAAGAAGGGCTCCTGAAGGGTCTCAGGTGTTGAAGGTTTCCTGATCATGTCGGAGATTTGGCTCTGGAGCTCGGGTTGCCGACGGATCAAACATCAATCTATGCCCTGGAGACAAATCCACAGACACTCAGTGACTCTGAAGGGATTCTCTTTTGCTTCCCTTTCTCCCTTACTGCAAGGGGTGCCAGGTGACACTTTGATGACCTGTGGCAGGCAGAAGGGAATTTCGTGTAACACATGTTCTATATCAATACATGACAATAAAGGGATCTTGAATCTTGAAGTATGCAGCACAGAATTAAACTTAACTATTGATTAAAACTCCGTTTATTTGGAGTCTAAATAGTCATTTGATAAGGCCAAATGTATTTATTTCTTCAGCCAGATTGTTTTCCTTTGCTCATTGTGCAAATGTATGTTCTGTTCTTTCAACCTGATAACATATTGGGTCAGGCAGCATTCGTGGAGGGAAATGGACAGATGACATTTCAAGACAAAAACCAATGTCCATTTCTCTCCACCGATGCTGCTTGATCTATTGAATTCATCCAGCAATTTGCTTCTCCCTCTGGAGTTGCACAAAGTAAATGGCTCTTTGCCACATAGAATTCCCCCTAAAGTCAGTGTAATTGTGCAGTGGGATTTAAGAATCTACGATTCTTGACAATGCCCCTGATATTACTTTTTCCAGCATTTCACAACTTTAGGAAAACTTTGGTTGACAGAAGCTCACTCCTATGTCAACTGGATCCTACACGAGTATCTGGCTGCCCTTGCACTCTGCTGCAGTTTCAGGTTCGAGCAGGTCACAAGGTAACCTGCAGCCATTGTTCTTTCAACCCTTTCTCTCAGATAACAACAAAGTTCACCAAATCGGACAACTAAATGGACACTATGAGGAGGTTTTTTTTGTGATTAGTCAAGGCATCATAGGTTATGGGGAGAAGGCAGGAAAATAGGTTTGAAAGGAAGAAAAGATCAGGCACGATTCGAAGCCACCCACAAATCAGAGGAAGAACATAATATGTCTCAGCAGTTTCCAGCCAGATGGCATCAATATCGACCTCCAATTTCCATTAACCACCTGCCCCAGTCTGTTTCCCTACAATTCTGTCTCATTCCCACACCCCCCACCAAAGTTTTCCACCCTTTCCATTCCTTCTCCTGTGAGAGCTATCCTTCTTAGCCCTCACCCCTTCATATTTCACAGCTTCTTTATCTTCTATCCCAGGACGAGGAGAGGTCCCAGGTCAGGAGAAGTCACCCAGAGCAAGGACAAGGAGCGATCCTCATTGGTTCAGGAAGAGTTACCCCAACACAGGGCAAGGTGGAGGGGGTTGAGGAGGGGTGATGTTCCCCTCCCCCCGGTTGAGGAGGGGTGCCACCCCCCCCGGTTGAGGAAGGGTGACCCCCCCCCCGGTTGAGGAGGGGTGACGCCCCCCCCCCCGGTTGAGGAGGGGTGACGCCCCCCCCCCCCGGTTGAGGAGGGGTGACGCCCCCCCCCCCCCCGGTTGAGGAGGGGTGACGCCCCCCCATTGAGGAGGGATGACGCCCCCCCGGTTGAGGAGGGGTGACGCCCCCCCCCCGGTTGAGGAGGGGTGACGCCCCCCCCCGGTTGAGGAGGGGTGACGCCCCCCCCCCCGGTTGAGGAGGGGTGACGCCCCCCCCCCGGTTGAGGAGGGGTGACGCCCCCCCCCCCCCCGTTGAGGAGGGGTAACGCCCCCCCCGTTGAGGAGGGGTAACGCCCCCCCCCCGTTGAGGAGGGGTAACGCCCCCCCCGTTGAGGAGGGGTAACGCCCCCCCCGTTGAGGAGGGGTAACGCCCCCCCCCGTTGAGGAGGGGTAACGTCCCCCCCCCCCCGTTGAGGAGGGGTAACGCCCCCCCCCCCGTTGAGGAGGGGTAACGCCCCCCCCCGTTGAGGAGGGGTGACGCCCCCCCCCGTTGAGGAGGGGTGACGCCCCCCCCCCCCCGTTGAGGAGGGGTGACGCCCCCCCCCCGTTGAGGAGGGGTGACGCCCCCCCCCGTTGAGGAGGGGTGACGCCCCCCCCCCCCCCCGTTGAGGAGGGGTGACGCCCCCCCCCCCCGTTGAGGAGGGGTGACGCCCCCCCCCCGTTGAGGAGGGGTAACGCCCCCCCCCCGTTGAGGAGGGGTAACGCCCCCCCCCCGTTGAGGAGGGGTGACGCCCCCAGACGGACCCAGCCCCGCTACCTGAACTCGAAGGAGTCGTGACTTTCCTCCTCTTCCTCCTTCAGCTCCTTCAGGTCCCTGTGGCTCTGGGTCCGCGACGCCTTCCCGCCTCCGTGTCCCCGCCGCCTCATCGCTGCCGCCCTGCCGGGGGCCCCGGGGCACGGGGTCAGGGGTCAGGGGTCAGGGGTCCGTGCCCGCCACGCGCGCGCCACACTCGGCTCCCCACTCAGCCGCCAGCCACCTTCTCAACTGGCCGGTTGCCATGCCACGGCCGTGACGTCACCGCCGACAGCGCCCGCCCCTCCTTCCAGTGCGCCTGCGCGGAACGAGGCTTCTGGGGAATGGAGTTCTCTGCCCATCCTTGGCTTGCCTTGCCTTCAGAGTTCCTGCTGAGTGTTCTTGGAGTCCAGAGGAGAGAACTAAAAGGTAACCCTGAATAACAATTAAAATGCAGATGCTGGAAACTGAAACAAAACAAAAGATGTTGCTAAATACCTGGATGAAGGGCTCAAGCCCGAAACCTTGGGCTCCATAAAGGACACTTTGACCCACTGAGTTTCTGCAGCAAATGTTTTCACTTTGTAAATGTGAGGTTATTCACTTTGGAAGGAAAAAAAATTAGGATTGAAATCGCAAGCGATTGCAGCCTGCTGCTGTGCAGATGGGCTGGGAGTGCATGAATCGCCAAAGGTGGGTTGGCAGGCGCTATCAAGAAGGCAAGTGCGGGGGAGTCACGTGATGGAGTAGTGGCCGGTCAGGGAATTCCAGCCCTCTCCGGACAAGTTAAAAAAAACCGCACAAAGCAAAATTAAAACAAAGTAAAAATAAAGGTGAGAAGAAAATGGCAGCGAAGAGAGAAAAGTCGAAAACAACGGGAAGAAAAGAGGAAGAAAGAACGTCGGAAGAAGAAGGTGAAGGCCTTACCTGTCCGAAGAGGCCCGCCGCGGAGAGAGAGGCCCGCTCCCACAGGTCAGTGGAAGTCCCGGGCTCGGGACGACAAAAATGGCTCGCAGAGCCGAGTAAAAGTGCACGATGCGCCTGAAAAAAACCCACTGACGGGAGGGGGGAACAGCTGCGGAGTCGATCTCCACAGCTGAGAGAGACACCTGCAGCACAGCAACAGGTGCAGAACACAGACAATAACGAGAACAAGAAAGAAGAGGGTAAAAAGAAAACAAGGAAACAACAGATGGTCAACCCAGAGGGAGAAGAAGAAGAACAGAAAGAAGTGGAAGAAGAAGAGAAAGGCAAGACAATGGATGTAGCTTTTTTTAAAGAATATATGGAATCAGTGAAAGAATGGCAATTACAAGAATTTGATGAGATAAAAAGAAGAATTAAGAATGCAGAAGAAAGAATGAATAAAATGGAAGTGGCCATATCAGAATTGGCAAAAAGAGTGGAAAATATGGAAAAATGAGAAACATTTGTAGATATGGAAGTAAAAGACTTAAAAGAGAAATTAGAAGAATCTAATAAAAAAGTTAAAGAGGCACATGAACTGTTAGCTCAGAAGATAGAAAACTATAATAGAAGAAATAACATAAAGATAGTGGGCCTTAAGGAAGATGAAGAAGGCAAGAATATGAGAGAATTTATAAAAGATTGGATCCCCAGGGTCCTAGGAAGACCAGAATTACAGGAAGAAATGGAAATAGAGAGGGCACATAGAACATTAGCCCCGAAACCACAACCGCAGCAAAAACCAAGATCCATTTTAGTAAAATTCTTAAGATATACAAGAGAAAATATATTGGAGAAAGCAATGAAGAAAATAAGAGAAGACAAAAAGCCACTGGAATACAAAGGTCAAAAAAATTTTTTCTATCCAGACATAAGTTTGAACTCCTGAAGAAGAGGAAAGAGTTCAATACAGAGAAAACGATCTTATGGAAAAAAGGATATAAATTTATGCTAAAGTACCCAGCGGTACTTAAAATAGTTATTCCAGGGCAACAAAACAGACTATTCTCGGATCCAGAGGAAGCAAGGAAATTTGCAGAACAACTACAAAACAAGCAGAGAGATGAAGAGTATAATGAGAGTAAAAATGACCACGAACTATATGTATGTGTGTATATGGGTATATTTGTGTGTATATATATATATATATATATATATATGTATATATATATATATATAGATGTGTATGTATATATGAATGTATCCGTATTTAGAGGAAAATATATAGAGTATACATAAGAATTAATAAGGGAATGAAAGAGAATAGAGGGAATAAGGAGGGAATTAAAAGAGTGACCTTTGTTACATATGAAAATTGAAATATTTTCCGGGGTGGCTGGGTGGGGAGGAGTTACGGTCACTGCAAACTCAGTTGACGTTTGCAAGTGAATTCGCAAATCCAAATGGAGAGGGGAGATGTGGTTGCCCGACAAGGGATAAAGGGCAATTCAGGAGGGGGAGGGGAGAATGGGGTTAAAGAAGTTTTAAATAGGAGAATAAGGAAAATGTTTGATGTTTTAGAAATGTTGTCTTATAAAGTGTTCAAAACAAGAAAGCAGAAATGGATAAGGAAAGGTGATGATGGAGAAACGGAAAGGGAAGATAAACAAAGTATGAAATGGCTACGTGGAACTATATGACTTTAAATATTAATGGAATACATAACCAAATCAAAAGGAAAAAACTGCTAAATTTACTTAAAAAAGAAAAAATTGATATAGCATTTGTGCAAGAAACACATTTAACTGAATTGGAGCACAAGAAATTAAAGAGAGATTGGGTAAGACATGTAACAGCAGCGTCGTATAATTCAAAAGCAAGAGGAGTAGCTATATTAATCAGTAAAAATGTACCAATTAAAATAGAAGAGGAAATAATAGATCCAGCAGGGAGATATGTAATGATAAAATGTCAGATATATTCGGAGTTTTGGAATCTACTCAATGTATATTCACCTAACGAAGAAGATCAAAAGTTTATGCAAGATATCTTTTTGAAGATAGCAGATACGCAAGGGAACATATTAATAGGAGGGGATTTGAACCTGAATTTGGATTCAAATATGGATAAAACTAGGAAAAAAACTAACAGAAAGAACAAAGTAACCAAATTTATAATTAAATCGATGCAAGAAATGCAACTTTTGGATATATGGAGGAAACAACACCCAAAGGAAAAGGAATATTCATATTATTCAGCTAGACATAAAACATACTCAAGAATAGACCTATTTTTGTTATCAGCTCGTATGCAAGATAGAGTAAGAAAAACAGAATATAAAGCTAGAATATTATCGGACCATTCACCCTTGATATTGACAATAGAGTTAGAGGACATCCCTCCAAGAATGTATAGATGGAGATTAAACTCCATGCTACTTAAAAGGCAGGATTTTAGAGAATTCATTGAAAGGCAAATTAAAATGTACTTTGAAATAAATATGGAATCAGTGAAAGATAAGTTTATACTATGGGACGCAATGAAAGCGTTCATCAGAGGGCAAATAATAAGTTATGTAACCAAGATGAAGAAGGACTACAATCAGGAAACAGAGCAGTTGGAAAGGGAAATAGTAAATATAGAAAAAGAATTAGCAATGAAGGAAGACACAACTAAAAGAAGAGAATTGGCAGATAAAAAAATAAAATATGAAACACTACAAAAATATAAGGTGGAGAAGAACATAATGAAGACAAAACAGAAATATTATGAATTAGGGGGAAAAAACGCACAAAATTCTAGCATGAATTTTGAGACAGAACAAGCTAAGAAAATGGTATCGGCATCAAGGAAAAAAGACAAACAAATCACATATAATCCAAAGGAGATCAAGGAAAACTTTAGAGAATTCTATGAACAATTATACAAAACTGAAAATGAAGGGAAAGAAGGGAAAATAGATGAATTTCTAACTAAAATTGAACTACCAAAATTACAAATAGAGGAACAAAATAAATTAACAGAACCATTTGAAATAGTAGAAATACAAGAGATAATAAAAAAATTACCAAATAATAAAACACCAGGAGAGGATGGATTCCCAATAGAATTCTATAAAACATTTAAAGATTTATTAATTCCTCCCCTCCTGGAAGTAATCAACCAGATTGACAAAACACAAAGCTTACCAGATTCATGTAAAACAGCAATAATTACAGTAATACCAAAGCAAGGGAAAGATCCACTCGCACCAGCGTCATATAAACCAATATCATTACTTAACACAGATTATAAGATAATAGCTAAACTATTAGCAAACAGATTAGCAGATTATGTACCTAAAATGGTAAATCTAGACCAAACTGTTTTTATTAAAAAAAGATGCACAACAGACAATATTTGTAAATTTATTAACTTAATTCATGCAGTAGAAGGGAGTAAAGTGCCAACAGTAGCAGTTGTTTTAGACGTAGAGAAGGCCTTTGACAGAGTAGAATGGAATTATTTATTCAAAGT
Organism: Narcine bancroftii; assembly: GCF_036971445.1. NCBI lineage: Eukaryota > Metazoa > Chordata > Chondrichthyes > Torpediniformes > Narcinidae > Narcine > Narcine bancroftii. Next base: position 489,474,820 of record NC_091469.1, on the reverse strand, counting down.
ATTGCAAAAATTCAGTTTACCAGAGAAGTATATTAATTGGATTAAAGCATTATATAAGGGGCCATTGGCGAAAGTGACAGTAAATGGATATGTATCAAAGCAATTTAACTTAAGCAGATCAACAAGGCAGGATGCCCACGATCACCCTTATTGATCGCGTTAGCTATAGAACCACTAGCAGAATTGATAAGAACAGAAAATAATATAAAAGGGATAAAAATAAAAAACAAGGAATATAAAATCAGTCTATTTGCGGATGATGTTATAGTATACTTAACAGAACCAGAACTATCAATAAAAGAATTATATAAGAAATTGAAGGAATATGGAGAAGTGTCGGGTTACAAGATTAACGTAAATAAAAGTGAAGCAATGCCAACGAATAATGCGGATTTCTCAAAATTTAAGATGGAATCACCATTCAGATGGCAAATGCAAGCAATAAGAAACCTAGGTATACAAATAAATAAAAATCTCGCCCATCTATATAAACTCAATTATTATCCACTAATGAAAAAATTATAGGGCGATTTAGAGCATTGGAAAGATTTACCATTAACACTAATAGGAAGGATAAACTGTATTAAAATGAACATTTTCCCAAGGATATTATACCTATTTCAGGCATTGCCAATACATTTGACAGAGAAATTCTTCAAGGAGTTAAAGAAAATAATAAGGAAATTTTTATGGAAAGGGGGGAAACCGAGGATAGCACGAGATAAATTAACAGAATGGTATAAACAAGGAGGCTTACAACTGCCAAACTTTAAAAATTATTATAGAGCCGCACAATTAAGATACCTATTAGATTTTTACCAAACAAGGGAAAAGCCAGATTGGACTAGATTAGAACTAGATAAAATAGGGGAAAAGATACCTGAACATATATTATATAAATGGGATGAAAAATTGGTACAATGTAGGAGTTCTCCAGTATTACATCATCTGCTTAATATTTGGAAGAAGATTCATGTAGAAAGGAATAAAACAAATTACCAATTACCAAAACTAATAATGACGCAAAATCAATTACTCCCTTTTACAATAGATAACCTTTCCTTTAGAGAATGGGAGAAAAAATGGATCAAAAGAATAGAAAATTGTTTTTCAGGAAATAGATTGTTATCCTTTGAACAAATGAAAGATAAATATAATATAACTCAAGATACAGTGCTGGCATATTACCAATTGAGATCCTACTTGAAGGACAAATTGGGAAGCAGTCTGAGGTTACCAGAGGGAAGTAATTTTGAATATGTGATTATAGATACAATGACAATCAAAAGATTTATAACAAATATGTATATTAAACTGCAAGAAAAGGAGAATGAGGAAACAAATGGTAAAACTAAACAAAAATGGGAACAAGATTTAAACATAAAGATAAAAAAGGAAACATGGGAGAAGTTATGCTCTGGAACGATGAGAAATACAATAAATACGAAGTTACGTATGATACAATATAACTGGATACACAGGCTATACATTACACCTCCAAAGTTAAATAAATGGGACCCAACAGTATCTGACAGATGTTTTCGTTGTAAAAAAGAAATGGGAACAACAATTCATGCAATCTGGACATGTGAGAAAGTAGAAAAATTTTGGGAAGGTCTAAACCAGATATTAAATAAAATTACAGAGAACAATATACCAAAAAACCCAGAGATCTTCCTCCTAAGTAACATAAAAAACAAAGAATTTGGACTTGATTTGGATGGTGCACAAAAAAGATTTGTTAAGATAGCTCTAGCCATAGCAAAAAAATGTATTATGTCAACCTGGAAATTGGAAGATAATTTGAGAATACAACAATGGTATATAGAAATGAATAAATGTATTCCATTAGAAAAAATAACATATAGTTTAAGAAATAATATTGAAATATTTGAACAAATATGGGAGCCATACATGAAACACAATAGAGAAAACCTACCGTGGACATTTACCACCTAAATTAACGAAAGGAGAAAGAAATGAAAAGAATTGACTCAGTGGAATTTCTTGTTTATTTTTATTGAGTGACAACATTGTTTGATGGGTTTAATGTATCTTAGATTCTGAACTTTAAATGAATGGGGGGGAGGTAGGGAGGGTGGGATGGGGGGAGGGGGGGAGAAAATGAACTGTATATATTTGAAAAGGAAAATGTATGTATCTTGGTCAATGTGGTTTATGGTGTGAAAAATAAAAAATTTTTAAAAAAAAGAAGGCAAGTGCAATGTTGGCCTTCATTGCTGGAGGGATGGAGTTTTGGAGCAGGGAGGTTATGCTGCAACTGTACAAGGCACTGGTGTGGCCGCATCTGGAGTAAAACATGCAGCTCTGGTCTCCTTCATTTTTTCATTTAGACGTACAGTACGTGACAGGCCCTTTCGGCCCACGAGCCCGTACTCCCCAATTGCACCCGATTAACCTACAACCCTGTTAGAAACAGAAATTGCTCGAGACAAAAATTGAGAACAAAGAACATTTATTACACAACAATGCAAAGTTGGGTGCTTTCCCCTTACCCTGGGAATACACACATACACTGGGGCTCACCCAACATTTCAGTATAGAAGTACCCTCCCCCTTACATTCTTCTGCCTCCTGGATGTGTTTGGCATTAGGCAATCCTGTCTGCCTATGTGCTGTTTCTGTGAACTTGGAGGACCAGGGGGTATCCTGTCGGTGTCCCATCATGTCATTGTCCTTATTGTCCTTATTCACCAAACCTGCCTTTGTTCTTATTCACACCTTCCCACTCTCAGGGGCTACAACCTTCTTATATGCAGAACTTGCTAATTCTGTCTAAGGCTAGAAGACCCTTATCTTATTCAGACTAACTTTACCTTCCTACATTCTATTATCTATTATCTATCCTTATCTTATTCATACCGGCGGAACTTGCTGATTCTATCTAAAAGGCTAGAAGACCCTTATCTTATTCAGACTAACTCTACTACATTCTATTATCTACCCTTATCCTATTCATACTGGCTTTATTCATTACACATATATCCAGACTAGTTTTCTTCATCTCTCATATTTTCATATCAGTTTTACTCATCTCTCACAATCCTCACTTTTCTTTTAGCTACGCTTCGTGAATTCTCAACTGGAATGTATTACTTGTAAACTTGGTCTTTTTCCCAGCGGGTCAGTAAACGAACTGCAGTCTCAGCATCATCAGACAGAATTTGGGAAGCATACAACCTTTGGGTACTAGTGATCTGACGAGGGGTCCGTGGAATTAAATACTGCACACAAGTCTTTAGGCAGGGGAGCACCATAATGGCCAGAATAGCGAGTCCAGCTGCTATAAGGGCTGTGGGTATCAGACTCCAGTTACCAATAAAAAGTCTAGTCCATCCCATACCGGACCGAGGTTGCCAAGTCTGAACCTGGGCGTGGGAAGATTTTCGAACTCCTGAAGAAGTGTCTAACCGCCTGACCGTTGTGAGCATTGTCATTAACCAGTCTTTCACAAACGCTGCCTTCAGCAGCCAACGAGGAATCGAGAGCCGGGCGGTTTTGTTGAACTGTGGCTCGTATCTGTCGTCTTTCTTCAGCCCATAAATTCAGGGCCATCGCTGTCTGTTCAGTGATGATCTCCAAGACTGCCTGGAGTCTGATTAAATGATTTAAATGCCAAGCAGCTGTGGTGTTCTGGAACAGCTTACGTCGTTTACAACTGGAGCTCCCCTTACAGCCTGTCTGTGAACCTTAGCATCTGTATTCACTCTATCTCTGCTACATGTACAATCCTGACTAACATTCTGTCTGTCATTGTCCCACCATCTTCTTTGTGCTATCCCTTTAAAACTCCTCTTTTTAATACCTGTAGAGGCCAAAATACAAATCAAATCTACTTCCCTCGGGCCGATCTGTTCCCCTGGTCCATGTTGGGATCCTATATTAACCCATACCCCACTATGACTATACTCTATACCTGCGCCCTGTCTACATTCTAAAGGTAAATAATTGTCACCTCTGCTGCCCCTGTTCCAGGAGGACTTAATACATCGTGAGTAATTTGGTGATTTCCCAAAAATTGGGAACCAACAAGTAAACAAACAGCAAATGGTAAAAACAACATTACAGCACTTTTTCCCAGCGTAGTGTAATTTTCAGATCAGAAGGATGAAGGACAGCACGCCCGGTGGAGGGTAGATTATCAATGTCTTTAGTCCGTGGATCAGCAGCTCGTTTAATTCGTTGGATGTGGCTCCATCCCTTTTCTTTCGTTCGCACGGCAGTGTCTGTAATCAAAAGTACACAATAAGGTCCATCCCAGACAGGTTTTAGTTGGTGATCTTGCCATGCTTTTACATCTACCCAATCACCAGGTTTAATAGAATGAATAGGATTCTCCAGGGGTTTGAGCTAATAAGCCCTTCTGTCGTAAGTCGTAGAGAGAAGTAGAAAGTCCCTGTAAATATTTAGATATGTACTGGTCATTAGCCTCAGGGATAGGGGTATCAGTGTGGAATCCCATGTAAGGAAGACCAAACATCATTTCATATGGTGAGACAGCAAGGTCCTTACGAGGAGCTGTGCGAGTCCTAATTAAAGCTAAGGGTAAGCATTTAATCCAGGAGAGGCCAGTTTCCTCATGAAGTCGAGTGAGCTGATTTTTCAAGGTCTGATTCATTCGTTCAACACGGCCTGAGCTCTGGGGGAGCCATGGGGTATGTAGCTGCCAATCTATTCCCAGGATTTTGCACACACCCTGGAGTACCTGAGAGGTAAAATGTGTACCTCGATCTGAGTCAATGGTTTGAATCATACCATATCGTTGAATCACAGACTCCAGTAGTATCCTGATAATGGTGCTGGCACGATCATTAGGGGTCGGGAAAGCCTCAACCCATCATGTGAAATGATCTACCATCACCAGGAGGTATTTGTAAACCCCTATCTTAGGTAATTCCGTAAAGTCAATTTGTATCCGTTGAAATGGGCGTACGGCTATATCATGACCGCCAGGCATTACCTGGCGCATAATTTTCTTATTTACTCTCTGACAGATTGGACAACCCCGAGTACTTTGTTTGGCTATAGTGTATATGCCCGAGCAATGAAAAGACTGTACAAAAGTATCCACAAGTGCCTGTGTTCCCCAATGTGTCTGCTGGTGGAGCTGATCAATAATTTGCCGAGCCAAGGCTTTGTTCAGCACTTGACGTCCTTCTGCCGTCCGCCACAACCCATCAACAGTTTGCCGCATTCCCTGGTCTTTCATGTAAACCTCCTCTTCCCGTGAAAAGATGAGAGTCTTTTTAACCTCATGTGGGGTGGGCAGTAACAGCTGCATGTCTATTTTCTCCGTGAGCGCAGCCTGTTTGGCAGCTGCATCTGCCTGTCTGTTCCCCTGTGCTTCAGGACTGTCACCACTTCGATGGCTTCGTACATGAACTACAGCTATTTCCTCAGGTAATGTAAGAGCATCTAGAGATTGGACAATTAAGTTTTCATGGATCAATTTTTGTCCTTTTCCAGTTATCATTCCCCGCTCTTTCCAGATCTTCCCAAAGGTGTGCACTACACCAAAAGCGTACTTTGAGTCTGTGTAGATCGTGCCCACCTTGTTCTCTAGACTCTGGAGAGCTCTACAGAGGGCATACAATTCACAAGATTGTGCTGACCAATGACCGAGAAGGCGACCGGCTTCAATCACTACTCCTTCCTTCCCATCCACTACACTATACCCGCTATAGCGAGTGCCATCAATGCAACGGGAAGGTCCATCAATAAACCACCTTTCACCCTCCTGTAAAGGCTCATCGCTTAAATCGTCTCTAATTTTGGTCTGTAAATCTATTAGCTCTAAACATACATGCTCTAACTCACACATGTCAAACTCTGGCCCGCGATATAATTATATTTGGCCCGCAAGATCATTTCAAAAATGTATTAGAGGTGGCCCACCCTGCAGCGAGAGCCAATGCTGTTTTTTGGTAATGTCACCCCCACCATCCTCCCCCTTCATTGCACACCCTTCCCCATTGTAACACGAGAAATTGTAACACAAGAAGTCTTTCGATGTCATCAGCCGGCAAGCCATTGGAAGGGTCCCCGCACAACCAGTCACTTCTCCCACCTGTCGAGCGGTGCGGCGGATGGGCGAGCGCCTGTGATTTCCTGTCGGCGCGATGGGCATGGCAGGCTGCGCACGGCCCCCGGGCAGCGCGAGCCCCGCACGACTGGCACCGGACGGCCCTTCCACAGTGCGAGCGCACTTCTCCCGGTCACCACCGCCTTCAGCGCTTGCACCCGCGCGGACCCCAGGGACGGCTGGTTCGGCCCTGCACGTGAAGAGAGAGATGGTGGCTGTCCGCAAAGGCTGATCGGCAGCACGCTGGGCCTGAGTGGGTGGGTAAGCAGGGGTGGGCAGAGGGTGTAGGTGAGGAGTAATGGGCAGGGGAAGTTATGGTGGTGCGAGGGGCAGTTAGAGGGAAGGATGAGTAGAAGGAGGGGTGGATAGGGAAGAGGTAAAAGGGGAGGGGCAGGGCGAGTAGGGGAGGGGTGATTAGAGGGTGAGAGACGGGTAGAGGGAGGAACAGGTTGAGGGGAGAGGCAGTAGAGGGGCGTGTATAGGATGGGGTGGGTAGAGGCAGAGCGAGTGGAGTGAGGGGTGAGTAGAGGTTGGGTAAAGGACTGGTCAGGTAGAGGGATGGTGGGTCGAGGGTAAATAGAGGCCTAGAGCCTGAGGAGTGAGCAGGAAATGCTGAGTCCTGATGCAGGCCAAAATGGACACAGCCTGTGAATGCTGACCACATCTCCACAGGGACCAAATAGGTTTCCCTCAGGTCAAGCAAAGGGTGAACTTGCGCTATCTACTCCTGACCTGTAACATTATCCTCCTAAAGTTATATCCTAAAGTTTAACATTACATATGTTGAAAGAAGAGAAAACATGTAGATGTTGTTGAAAAATTTCAATAAATATTTAGTTCGGCCCTCGACTTAGTTCAAGTTTTTAATTTTGGCCCTCCGTGAATTTGAGTTTGACATCCCTGCTCTAACTCATTCATGGTATTGTCAGAATTTGGAGAAACCAAGAAAGGTGCTGGATTGTATTCTTTATTCGTAATCAGGGTCAAATCATCCCTATCCATTAGGACCGCTTCATATTTTAAAATTCTAGAATCTGTAAGCCACCTTCCAGCACGTTGTAAGAGAATATTGCGGACTGTGTGAGGGGTGTGAACTATCATCGGGGCACCAAACGTAATCTTTCGTCCTTCCTCAACTAAAATAGCAGTGGCTGCGATGGCTTGCACACATTCTGGCCAACCACGACAAACAGGGTCTAAAACTTTTGACAGAAAAGCAACTGGCTGTCTACAGCCTGCCCTCTCTTGTGTTAGTACTCCGGTGGCTACACCTCCTTTCGCATTGGTATATAGGTCAAATGGCTTATTTAGGTCGGGTAAAGCCAACACTGGGGCACTAATAAGGCGCTGTTTCACCAAGTTAAAATCTTTAATCTCTTCCTCTGTCCAGACAACGGCTTCGCCCCCTAGAATCGTGAGTTTATCATAGAGAAATCTGACCAGGCTAGAATAATTTTCAATCCAGATTCTACCGTATCCCACTAAACCAAGGAATTTCCTAAGTTCTTGGGCATTCTTGGGAGGGGGGATCTGTAGAATACCACGTATCCTCTCTAGACTTATTTTCCTAGTTCCCTGACTTACCAAATGACCTAAGTATTTAACTTCTGATTGAACAAATTGTCACTTGGATTCGCTCACCCTGAGACCCTTATTCTCCAGAAAATTCAAAAGTTCAACAGTATACTGTTTAACTAATTCGTACATTTTTCCCGTAATTAACAAATCATCAACATATTGTATCAACTGGCAATTCTCTCTCCGAGGAGCCTCGTCTAGTATTTGTTCTAAGACCTGGCCGAATAAATTTGGTGATTCTGTAAAGCCCTGGGGAAGGACCGTCCACCAGTATTGATTCTTGCGTCCAGTAAAAGGATTTTCCCATTCAAAGTCAAACATGTTTCTGCTCTCCGTTGCTAATGGACAGGTCCAAAAAGCATCTTTGAGGTCAATCACACTAAACCATTTACTATGGGGATCGATTTTACCCATTATCGTATAGGGATTAGGTACAACCGGGTGACGGGTGAGAATAATTTTGTTCAGCTCCCTCAAGTCCTGCACTAATCGATAGGTACCGTCTGGTTTTTGGACAGGTAAAATTGGGGTATTAAAAGGTGACATACAAGGTTCGAGTATACCATCTTTCACCAACTGGTCAATTACTGGCTGCAGCCCCTTTCGGCCAGCCATAGGAATTGGGTACTGTTTTCGTCTAATTACTTGCTCAGGATCTTTTAAAGTAACTTGCAGGGGAGGAACATCTAACTCTCCTCTATTGCCTCTTTTTGCCCATACTCCAGGATTTATTAGTTCCCGATCTTCCTCGTTTAATACATACAATTGAACCCCGATACCCGATTCCTGTGGTCTGGTGCCGATAGCCAATTGGTCCTGTAAATCTCGTCCTAACAAACAAACTCCAGCTTGGGGAACTAGTAAAATATCCTCTGTTATTATCTTTTCTCCCATTTGTATTCTTACATCCCTTAATACAGGGACCGTAAAATCTCTTCCTCCTACTCCCGAAATCATCACGGTCCCCTCTATCTTAACACCCTCGGGTGGTTGTAAAATACTAGACCGGGCTGCCCCAGAATCTACTAAAAAGGTCATCTTGTCACTGTGGGGTTCTATGCTTAAATTTACCAATGGTTCTCCGTCCAGCCCCACGGTGTGTATTGACTGATAACCGTGACCCCCCCTATTCATAATCTGCTTCCATCAGGGCATAAGATCGTGTCTCCCTGGCTCGCATTGGACATTCTCTCTTAAAATGTCCCTCCTTTTTACAATGGTAGCAAACTAATGTTCCTGTTTCTCAATTTCTACCAGGGTCTCCACGGGGTCCCGGGAATGGTCGTCGTCCCCGGAATTCTCCTCTACCCTTGCCTCTGCTCTGGTCTCTACTTCCTCACTCCTGGCGCACCTCCCAATGTCCAGGAGCCGGCACACAGCCCCTACCCTTTCCTTGCTGTCCCTCCACGACTTCCTTGACTGCCTGCATCAAAATCTTAGCCTTTCCTTTCTGTTTATCCTCAGACCTCTGGACGTATGCCCTTTGTGCGATCTGTAAAAGCTGTGTTATTCCCTGCTCATGCCAATTCTCAGTCTTCTGCAATTTCCTTCTAATGTCTGGGGCTGAGTTTGTAACAAAGCCCGTTAATACCAATTGTTCACCCGCTGGGGATTCTATATCCAGACCCTCATATTGCTGTATGGCCGTACGCAATCTATTCAGAAATGCAGAGGGGGTCTCCTCGGGACCTTGGGGAACCTCAAATGCTTCCTTAAAATTCTGTCCCTTTGGAACAGATTCTTTGATTCCTTTTATCAGATTAACCCTATATTCCTCCATTAATGTGCGACCATCATTAGTATTCTTATCCCAATTTGGTTTTGCCTGGGAGAATTTAAGTTCCCCAGGTATCGCCTCTGGTCCCCCTTGGTGTTCCCTATCCCAGACTCTAATCCCTGCCTGGCGAATCATTCCACGTTCACCCAAAGTGAACAGAGCCCTAAAGATTGATGTTAACTTATCCCATGTATATATATTTGGTCCCAAAAATTGATCTAATTGTTTGACACATCCCTGAGGATCCTCTATCAGGGAGGTCATTTCTCTCTTAAAGTTACGCACCTCCGTACTAGTCAGGGGCACATTTACGAAACCGAGTCCCCCTCCCACGGGAACTTCCCGTAAAGGTCTCATCCAGTTAATTTCTGGCTTATTATGTCTAGGTTCCTGCTCTCCGGGAAATGAATCAAAGGGTTTTGCCCTTTCTTCCCGGAGGGTCTCACACTGTTCTGAGTCCCAGTCTCCTCCCTCTCTTGTTAATAGAGGTGGTAATCTAGTACTTTGTGAATGGATCATCATACCACCCCTACTTTCTTCTCCTTTCTTTATCTGTGGGGGAGGGTAGAGCATAGGAGAGAGGGGAAAGATAGGAGCCGGCATAGGAGGAGCATAAGGTGCAGGAAGGGAATGTAACACATCCCATCCTTGTGTTTCAGGGACAAAAGGCTCCTCATCCTTCTTGTCCTTACATTCCTTTTCATTCAAAACCAGTTGATCAACCGATCCACTGAGCCAGCAGGCTGCATATTCTCTGCTCTCAATATTATCTCTTTGGTTTTGATAGAGCCAGATGTTCAATGGCTGACACATCCAGTCCTCCTCGGATCCGAACTTTGGCCAATACCGAATTCCCTTTTATCAGGCTTTTAACCCATTCCAGACAGCAATACCTTACCATGGTCTGTTTGTCTTTCCCGCAGGTTCTCCCCGCACCCCAATCAGATAGCATTAATCCTAACGGACTTTGCTTAGTTATCTGATCGTCCCGTCCTTTCCTAGGACTATCTTCCATGCTACTCACACCTCCCATACTAACAGGTAAGTAAAATTCCTCTTACCGGGATCCAGTAGCTATTCCTAGCGTGCTTCCTTAACGACCTCCCGTCGTTTGTTCTCAATGCCTCTTCTCGGATATCACTCGCTTCATCCACTGACCAGTCACCCGCCCGTCCGTGAGTCCAGCTGAATCAGCCGGGGTGCACCTACCTTCGTCGTCGGGCACTCTGTCAGTGGAGGGAGTGGGATCCCGGACAAACCCCCATTTGTGAGAAACAGAATTACCTTCACAGAATTTGCTCGAGACAAAAATTGAGAACAAAGAACATTTATTATACAACAATGCAAAGTTGGGTGCTTCCCCTTACCCTGGGAATACACACACATACTGGGGCTCACCCAACTTTTATACAGTTTATTTCAGTATAGAAGTACCCTCCCCCTTACATTCTTCTGCCTCCTGGATGAGTTTGGCATGATCCTGTCTGCCTACCTGCTGTTTCTGTGAACTTGGAGGACCAGGGGGTATCCTGTCGGTGTCCCATCATGTCATTGTCCTTATTCACCAAACCTGCCTTTGTTCTAATTCACACCTTCTCGACTCTCAGGGCTACAACCTTCTTATATGCAGAACTTGCTAATTCTGTCTAAGGCTAGAAGACCCTCATCTTCTTCAGACTAACTTTACCTTCCTACATTCTATTATCTATCCTTATCCTATTCATACTGGCTTTATTCATTATGTGAGAGATGGGAAAATTGACCTAAAATTATGAACATGGAAGAAACTAAAGTTCATCAGTAAAATGGCTGAAACCAGTTCAAACAGGATAAGTTTGGGGCTTAGGATGCAGGAAAGCAGAGTCAGCACGATTAACATAAGAATCTTCTAGTCTTTGTGACAAGACCATAGGACTAAGATAAGGAATGGTAAGGTACAATAGAATGTAGGAAGTTGAGGTAGTCTGGATCAGATAAGGGTCTCCTAGCCCTGGACAGAAGTACCAAGTCATACATTTCTAATTAGCTAACCATACACAGATTTATACATATGAAATTAGCCAACCCTAGATAGAATGAGTCAACTCTGCATATCAAGAGACTGTAGCCCAGAGAATCAGGAAGGTGTGAATAAGGACAATGACATGAAGGGACACCGACAGGATACCCCCCCTGGTCCTCCAAGTGTACTGAAACTGCACGTAGGCAGGAAGAATTACCTATGCCAAACCCATTCAGGGGGCAGAAGAATGTAAGGGGGAGGGCATTCTGATACTGAAATTGACTGTATAAAAGTTGGGTGAGCCCCAGTATGTGTGTGTATTCCCAGGGTAAGGGGAAGCACCCAACTTTGCATTGTTGTAGTAATAAATGTTCTTTGTTCTCAATTTTTGTCTCGAGCAATTTCTTTAAAGGTACTTTAATTCCTAACAAATGGGGGCTCGTCCGGGATCACACTCCCTCCACTGACAGAGTACCCCGACGACGAGAGTAGGTGCACCCCGGCTGATTCAGCTGGACTCACGGGCGACGGGTGGCTGGTCAGTGGAAGAAGCGAGTGATATCCGAGAAGAGGCATTGAGAACAAACGGCGGAAGGACGCGCGCTAGAGCAGTACTGCCAGAACTCGGTAAGAGTATTTTACTTGTTCCTAAGTATGGGAATAGCGGGCAGTAGAGATGAGAGTCCTGACACAGGACGTGACCACCAGATAGCTACGTACAGCCCGCTTGGGATGATGTTATCTGAGTGGGGCACAGGAAAGACCCGCGGTAAAGACAGACTAGCGGGCAGTAGAGATGAGAGTCCTGACACAGGACGTGACCACCAGATAGCTACGTACAGCCCGCTTGGGATGATGTTATCTGAGTGGGGCACAGGAAAGACCCGCGGTAAAGACAAACTGACGACGGTCAGATATTGTTGTAATGAATGGGTGGGATACCCGGTTAAAGGGAGCTCCGTGTACTGGCCAAAATTCGGATCCGAGGATGAATGGATGTGTGAAGCTTTGAACTTATGGCTCTATCAAAACCAGCCAGACAATGTTGAGAGCAGGGAATATGCAGCCTGCTGGCTCAAGGGATCCATTGAACAGCTGGTTTTGAATGAGAAAGAATCCAGGGATAAGAGAGAGGAGGAACCTCTTGTCCCTGAACCACAGGGTTGGGATGTGTTACATTCCCTCCCTCCACCCTATGTTCCTCCTATGCCGGCTCCTATCTTTCCTTCCCCTCCTATGACCTACCCTTCTGCACCTTCCCCACCTCCCCCACCACTAGAGAAGAGAGCAGGAGTGGTATGATAACTTGCTCACAAAGCACTCGATTACCACCTCTGTTGGCAGGAGAGAGAGGTAACTTTAATTCAGAACAGTGTGAGACTCTTCAGGAAGAAAGGGCAGAACCCTTTGATTCATTTCCCAGGGAGCAGGAACCCAGACCTAATAAGCTAGAAACCAATTGGATGAGACCACTGTGGGAAGTTCCCATGAGAGAGGGTCTCGGTTTCGTAAATGTGCCCCTGACCAGTACTGAAGTGTGTAACTTTAAGAAAGAACTGACCTCCCTGATAGAAGATCCCCAGGGATGTGCCGAACAGTTAGACCAATTTTTGGGACCAAATATATATACAATATGGGGGTCTCGACATAGAATCCCCAGCAGGGGAACAATTGGTACTAACAGGTTTTGTTACCAACTCAGCCCCAGACATTAAGAGAAAATTACAAAAGACAGAAAATTGGCATGAGCAGGGAATAACCCAGCTTCTACAGATCACACAAAAAGCATTTGTCCAGACATCTGAGGATAAGCAGAAAGCAAAGGCTAACATTTTGATGCAAGCAGTTAAAGGAATAGTAGATGAGTAAAAAAAAAAAAAAAAAAAGGCAGGGACTGTGTGCCAGCTCCTGAATGTTGGGAGAAGTGCAGGGAGTGGGAGAGTAGAGACCAGAGATAATTTCATAAATCACGACTTCCCACTTCAGTCACTGACCAATATTGATTAAAATTCATGCTAAAAATTAAATGTCATAAATGATCGTTTTTCAATACTGTAGAATTAGCGAATTTAACTACCAGTTAATTCCAATTTATGAAATAAATTGTATTTAAATGTGATTTTGCACAGGGAGTACCTGAGAGTTGAGTGATGTTATAACATTTGCAGGGAGAAATGTTTGCGCAAATAGGGTGAGTTCTATACATCTTAACTTTAAGTGTATGTGAGATAAAGAAAGGATCTGATGTGTAAAGTGGCTGGATCAGCCAGTTGAAGGGGGAGTGTGCATGTCCCTTTAAGTGCACTGTGGCACTTGAAATTGAGGCTTCAGGCTCTTGTCTTGCAGTTAGAGGTATGGAGCCCTATCAACACATTTAATACATTTCTTCTACACATTCAGCAGTCAAGGTCCGTGAGTTGAAAGATCACCCACCTCTGGAGAATAAAGATACCTCTGGGGATTCCTATGGGGATTCCTATAAGTTTAATCATTCATTTCTCTGGTGCATTTTCCTCTGGAGTGAAATTAATGCCTCAGCACAATTTCTCTGTATTGCCGCTGTTATTTAATTCATGATAACTTTCCCCCATTCATCAGGTTTATATTTAAATCCGGTAGTGCGGAAGTTACATTGTAAATAATCACGGAGGTAAACCCTACGCAACTGGATTCAGCTTAATGGAGAAATAAACCTGCGAACTGGTCTATGGTGCTGTGTGAGTACTGCAATAGGTGGAATATGATTTAAATTGGTGGCATAGTTCAGAACAATTGGGTGCATAAGAATAATAATATCATTAAGAACTCACAGATCTTGTACCAGATGCTATTCAGTACATCTTGACTTAAGGACTGGAGAAATTGGCATGTTAGAATGAGATTGGCATGGTACCAATATTTCTTGATTCAATAATGACTCCACAAGCTCCAGGATTCATGCAGCAGAACTTTTAAGTGGAATATAATAGAAACTAGCCTGTACTTAAATTATTGTGTGTGCAATCCTCAGAAGAACATCTTTTAACTTTTTTTTGGTGCCTGTTTTACAGACTGTTTTAAATAAGGCCAGCTCCTGTGAGCTGTGGCACAAGGCATTTTACTTAAGGCAGAACTAAAGGTTGAATATGTTTCAAGTTCTCTTGCAGGGGCTCTTGTGCTGCAATGTCTGTTATGTACTCACTCTAACAAATTGGAGGGTTGTGCCCCATACAGACAAGCAGCTCCAACTGCATTTTAATAAGGTCTAACATATTCAAAACCCATGCAAATATGGTTTGTGTTTCATTTTACAATTTTTACACTAACACAAAGGAAAGTCAGATTGTTATTCATTTTATTAAAATCTAGTGATTGGTTATATGTAAAAGCATGGCAAGAGGATCAACTAAAACCTGCCTGGGATGGTCCCTTCTGTGTACTTTTAATTACAGACACAGCAGTAAGAACAAGAGAGAAAGGCTGGACCCACATTCAAAGAATTAATGACAAAGTGCCATAATGTTACAATTTTATTCGTTTTTTTTTAATGGTTTATTCAGTTTTGTGTATTTTATTGCTGTTTTCAATGAGCTTTACATTTATTGTGGTTTTATTCAGTTCTTCTTGCATTTGATTGCTGTTTTCAATGAGCTTTACATTTATTGTGGTTTTATTCAGTTCTTCTTGCATTTTATTGCAGTTTTCAATGAGCTTTACATTTTTTGTGTTTTATTAAGTTCTTATTGTATTTTAATGAGCTTACATGTATTCTTCATTGTTGTTTACTAATTTCTTTGGAATATTGTTCGTTAATGTTTTAAGCCCCCCTGGAATAGGGGCAGCAGAGGTTACAATTCAGCTCCTTTAGAATGTAGACAGGGCATAGATTTAATGTATAGTCATAATGGGATATAAGGGATCCCAATACGGACCAGGGGAATTAAACAGCTTTAGTGGAGTACTCTCGATGTTTTAAGTACTTCTGGAGAAGGGGTAGCAGAGGTTACAGATTGTACTGTTTTACAGGCTAGAGAGGGCATAGAGGCAAGGTATTTAGAATACGGATCAGGGAAACACAGTGGGGATAGGCAGTCACACAGTGAGGCACCTGTGTACACAGACTAACCGCAAAACAAACAATGTACATTTCACACAAAGGGGGAAACTAACAAGCTAACCGCAAAACAAACAGACACTTCACACAACCACGAGACACATAATCCCCCACCTGGCTCTCTCTCTCTGAGCATCCCTGAAGGGGAACACCTGTTTTCAGGGAGCTGCTGCTCATCTGGTGCTTATATAACGTGGAAAGGAGCGAAGTAGAGTGCAGGGTGTCAAAATCCTCACAAAGGACATTGGATTGTACATGTAGCAGAGAGAGAGAGAGTTGACACATATGCTAATGTACACAGACAGGCTGCAACTCACAAGTTCAATGAATGTTAGCAGACAAGCTGCAACACACAGTTAAATCACAAGAAACAATCCCCCCCCTGCTTGGTCACTTTTCATCACCCCATGAAAGGGAGCACCAGTTTCCAACAACGTGAGCTGCTTGACACTTTAATATCAGGCTCCAAACAGCCTTCGGAGATCGGTGGCCCTA
Source organism: Narcine bancroftii (assembly GCF_036971445.1). Classification (NCBI taxonomy): domain Eukaryota; kingdom Metazoa; phylum Chordata; class Chondrichthyes; order Torpediniformes; family Narcinidae; genus Narcine; species Narcine bancroftii. Next base: position 489,458,772 of record NC_091469.1, on the reverse strand, counting down.
GGGTTCGGGGCTGAAGAGGACATCAGATACTAGCCACAATTCAACGGAACCACCTGACTACTCGTTCGCTGCTGAAGGCAGCGTTTCTCACAGACTTCGTCGGGACAACACTTAACAAAGGTCGTGTGCTTCAAAGACACTGCTTCCATATTTCAACGTATGGGATGGACTAGACTCTTTACTGAGAACTGGAGCCTGATACTCCAAACCCTAATAAGCAGCTGGACTCGCTACTCTGACCTTCATGGTGCTCCCCTACCTAAAGACTTTACACAGACATTACAATTCGGTTATTGACCAGCTGGGTAAAACTACACCTTACACTTGAAAGATCAGTATTACTGATCTAAAAGAAAAGTGAGGATTGTGAGAGATGGGAAAATTGACCTAAAATTATGAACATGGAAGAAACTAAAGTTCATCAGTAAAATGGCTGAAACCAGTTCAAACAGGATAAGCTTGGGGCTTAGGATGCAGGAAAGCAGAGTCAGCACGATTAACATAAGAATCTTCTAGTCTTTGTGACAAGACCATAGGACTAAGATAAGGAATGGTAAGGTACAATAGAATGTAGGAAGTTGAGGTAGTCTGGATCAGATAAGGGTCTCCTAGCCCTGGACAGAAGTACCAAGTCATACATTTCTAATTAGCTAACCATACACAGATTTATACATATGAAATTAGCCAACCCTAGATAGAATGAGTCAACTCTGCATATCAAGAGACTGTAGCCCAGAGAATCAGGAAGGTGTGAATAAGGACAATGACATGAAGGGACACCGACAGGATACCCCCCCCTGGTTCTCCAAGTGTACTGAAACTGCACGTAGGCAGGAAGAATTACCTATGCCAAACCCATTCAGGGGGCAGAAGAATGTAAGGGGGAGGGCATTCTGATACTGAAATTGACTGTATAAAAGTTGGGTGAGCCCCAGTATGTGTGTGTATTCCCAGGGTAAGGGGAAGCACCCAACTTTGCATTGTTGTAGTAATAAATGTTCTTTGTTCTCAATTTTTGTCTCGAGCAATTTCTTTAAAGGTACTTTAATTCCTAACAAATACACATATATCCAGACTAGTTTTCTTCATCTTTCATATTTTCTTATCAGTTTTACTTATCTCTCACAACCCTGTATGTTTTGAATGGTAGGAGGAAACTGGAGCCTCTCCCTGGGGGAAACCCACGCAGTCACGAGGAGAACGTACAAACTCCTTAAAGACAGCGCGGGATTTGAACCCCATTTGCTGGTGCTGTAAAGGTGTTGCACTAACCGTGACCCCTTACTTGAGGAAGGATGCACTAGCTTTGGAGGCGGTGCAGAGGAGGTTCACCAGGTTGATTCCAGAGATGAGGGGGTTGGCCAATGAGGAGAGATTGAGTCATCTGGGACTGTAAATGTTGGAATTTAGAGGAATGAGAGGGGATCTTATAGAAATGTTTAAAATGTTGAAAGGCATAGATAAGACATAGATACGCAAATTGTTTCCATTGATAGAGGAGACTAGAACTAAGGGATGTAGCCTCAAGATTCAGGGTAGTAGATTTAGGACAGGGAGGAAGAGGAACTGCTTTTCCCAGAGGGTGGTGAATCTGTGGAATTCGCTTCCCATTGAAGCAGTGGAGGTGACCTCAGTTAATATATTTAAGACAAGGTTGGATAGATATTTACAAAGTTGTGGAATTCAGGGATATGGGGAAAAGGCAGGTAGGTGGGTGGAGATGAGCCCATTACCAGATCAGCTGTGATCACATAGAATGTCAGAGCAGGCTCATGGATGGTCTAGTCCTGCTCCTATTTCTTATGTTCTGATGTTATTCATGTAATACACAAAAGTGCTGGAGAATCTCAGGAAGTCACACAGCATTTAAAGGCAGCAAAATATATCTTTGCTGAGTTCCTCCAACACTTTTGTGCATTACACTACAGTCACAGCGCCTGTAGATTTTTAAAATGTAAATTATATTTTTTTAAATGTAGATATCATGTCAACAGGCATTTCAAACCTCAAGTCCATGCCACCCAATTTGCACCCAATTAATCTACCCACCCCCCCCCCCATACGTTTTTGAATGGTGTGAGGAAACTGGAGCTCCTGGGGAAAACCCACGCAGACACAGGGAGAACGAACAATCTCCTTACAGACAGCGTGGGATTCGAACCCAAGTCCTGATCGCTGGTGCTGTAACCACTAGGCCAACCGTACATAACCAACGTTTTGGGCTTAAGCCCCTTCGTCAAGGTCTGGAAAAACGTCAGCAGGTGCCCGAACAGGCGCTGGATTTGAACTGAGCAGGCTGGTGCTGTGATAGTGGTGTGCTAACCGCTGTGGCAGCCATATTCCCCAATTAATAATATCTTTAAGATGAATAACTACTTAAAAAGATGCAATTCAGCAGGTCAAGTTCGAGTTTGTGATGTTATTACCAGGCACAGTGAGAAGGGTTCTTCTGCAAGCAGTCTAACACCTTATTATAGGAAGGATGTGGAAGCTTTGGAGAGGGTGAAGAGGAAATTAACCAGGATATGGCTTGGATTAGAGAAACTAGTCTTAAGAGGGCAAGGTTAGCAGACTCCAACGAGAGTAGAGGGATGAGAGGAGACTTCATAGAGGTCTACAAGATTATGAAGGCATAGATAGGGTGGACGGTCAGTGCCCTTTTCCCAGCGTAGATATATTGGAGATATCTTTGGCTTGGCTTCGCGGACGAAGATTTATGGAGGGGGTAAAAAGTCCACGTCAGCTGCAGGCTCGTTTGTGGCTGACCAGTCCGATGCGGGACAGGCAGACACGATTGCAGCGGTTGCAAGGGAAAATTGGTTGGTTGGGGTTGGGTGTTGGGTTTTTCCTCCTTTGCCTTTTGTCAGTGAGGTGGGCTCTGCGGTCTTCTTCAAAGGAGGCTGCTGCCCGCCAAACTGTGAGGCGCCAAGATGCACGGTTTGAGGCGTTATCAGCCCACTGGCGGTGGTCAATGTGGCAGGCACCAAGAGATTTCTTTAGGCAGTCCTTGTACCTTTTCTTTGGTGCACCTCTGTCACGGTGGCCAGTGGAGAGCTCGCCATATAATACGATCTTGGGAAGGCGATGGTCCTCCATTCTGGAGACGTGACCCATCCAGCGCAGCTGGATCTTCAGCAGCGTGGACTCGATGCTGTCGACCTCTGCCATCTCGAGTACCTCGACGTTAGGGGTGTGAGCGCTCCAATGGATGTTGAGGATGGAGCGGAGACAACGCTGGTGGAAGCGTTCTAGGAGCCGTAGGTGGTGCCGGTAGAGGACCCATGATTCGGAGACGAACAGGAGTGTGGGTATGACAACGGCTCTGTATACGCTTATCTTTGTGAGGTTTTTCAGTTGGTTGTTTTTCCAGACTCTTTTGTGTAGTCTTCCAAAGGCGCTATTTGCCTTGGCGAGTCTGTTGTCTATCTCATTGTCGATCCTTGCATCTGATGAAATGGTGCAGCCGAGATAGGTAAACTGGTTGACCGTTTTGAGTTTTGTGTGCCCGATGGAGATGTGGGGGGGCTGGTAGTCATGGTGGGGAGCTGGCTGATGGAGGACCTCAGTTTTCTTCAGGCTGACTTCCAGGCCAAACATTTTGGCAGTTTCCGCAAAGCAGGACGTCAAGCGCTGAAGAGCTGGCTCTGAATGGGCAACTAAAGCGGCATCATCTGCAAAGAGTAGTTCACGGACAAGTTTCTCTTGTGTCTTGGTGTGAGCTTGCAGGCGCCTCAGATTGAAGAGACTGCCATCCGTGCGGTACCGGATGTAAACAGCGTCTTCATTGTTGGGGTCTTTCATGGCTTGGTTCAGCATCATGCTGAAGAAGATTGAAAAGAGGGTTGGTGCGAGAACACAGCCTTGCTTCACGCCATTGTTAATGGAGAAGGGTTCAGAGAGCTCATTGCTGTATCTGACCCGACCTTGTTGGTTTTCGTGCAGTTGGATAATCATGTTGAGGAACTTTGGGGGACATCCGATGCGCTCTAGTATTTGCCAAAGCCCTTTCCTGCTCACGGTGTCGAAGGCTTTGGTGAGGTCAACAAAGGTGATGTAGAGTCCTTTGTTTTGCTGAAGATATTGGTACAAAGTGAAAGGAGGAAAGTTTAAGGAAAGACACCAGAGGTAGGTTTTTTACACAGAGATTGGTGGGTGCCTGAAATGGGTGGTGTGTAGGAGGCTGGAAAATTGAAGAGACTTTTAGACAGTCACATGAACAAAAGAAAAATAGAGGGGTATGAGGTAGGGAGGGTTAAGGTTTTTTTTTGGATGTATGTTTATAGGTTGGCACAACATCATAGGCCAAAAAGCCTGTACTGCGCTGTAATGTTCTATGGAATTAAATGCAGACAAGGGTGAGGTGTTACATTTTGGAAGGACAAATACCTTGACCTTTTATGTTTGACTCTGCCAGCTTGTGACTCCTCCCCTTTATCCCCCAAAAAGGGTGTCATGCCACAAACCTGGCACCAGTTCGAGTGCGGGTCAGTGTCAGCCAGCAACTCAAGGGATGCTGTCCATCTCGAGCTAATAAAAGCCTTCAGTTGCAGTACTTCAGTCTTTTGATAATTGATTGTACATCAATTTTATTAGCTAGATTTTGCTTCCTCAGAACGTGGACAAGTATCTGAAATTGGATCGCCGGAAATCGACCCGAGAGAACCCAAAGCAGCCAACAAATTCGTTCTCTGGCATTGTTGCTTCAAAAGATTCCTTGCAGCCTCCGCAGACACGATCCAGGATGACGAGGATAAGTTCCACCTACTGCTCTTGTATATCAAGCACCGACCGGGTCTACCCGATGGTCAGGGACTGCCGAACCTACAGAGATGCCATGGACATCTTAAAAGACCACTACAATGTACAGGTGAATGAAATCTATGCGCGGCATGTGCTCCACTCACGCAGGCAGCGACCCGGGGAGACATTTAATGACTTTGCCAGGGCCTGCAGGAGCTTGTAAGGGACTGTAACTACCAAGCTGTGAGTGCTGGGCAGCATGCGCAGCTACTGATGAGAAACGCTTGTGTAGCAGGTACCTGCCCCGACTATGTGAGGCAATGGCTACGTGAACGGAAACAATTGAATCTGCCTCAAACCAACGAGCTAGCGAATACCCTAGAAGGGGCCATCCACAACGCTGAATCATTCTCCAGCGAGCACGCGGCTGCCTCGTGGGGAACACGGACACCACCATCTTGGGAGGTGGGATCGCAAACCCCCTCCTGTTCCGATCTGACTTCTGCCACCATTGGCGACCTCCAAGGGCAACCATCCGAGAAAACGCTGCCCTGCCAAGGACACCACCTGCTCCAGTTACAGGAAAAAAGGGCACTTTGCGAAGGTCTGTAAGTCAAAGCAAAGCCCCAAGACTAGCAGCGCCGCGAATGGGGAGCGCCACTTTCGGGGAACAGGGCTGCCTGCACATGCGTGCTGCAGAGAACACCGACCCCTATGATGTCAATACCATCTTCTCCATTGTCACTTCCGGCGATGATGTCACCTCCGCTTTCTCCTTCTTCTCTTCCAGCAAGCGACGACGGGGCTGCGTGCGAGCCATGGGGGCCGCCATTACGATTACCATCCTGTCGGATGACTGGAAGACAACAGAACCCCTCGGACGACGAGATGACGCTGGCAGCGGTAACCCTGGATCAATGCCAACCGTATGAACTCTCCAGGACCACAATGAACGTCCAGGTAAATGGCCACCAACCCGGGTGCCTATTTGATACGAGAAGCACTGAGAGCTTCATTCACCCTAACACAAAACTACCTAGAGGTGCAGCCTGCGAAATTCAGTGTGTCCCTAGCCTCATAAGCCTCATAAGCCAGATCAATAAAGATTCGGGGGAGCTGCACAGTAACCCTGACGATCCAAGGCAGTGCATACACTGACTTTACGTTCCTTGCTCTGCCACAGCTCTGTGCACCTGTCATCTTGGGGTTAGATTTTCAATGTAACTTAAGGAGTGTCAATATGGAGCAATATGGTCTATAATGACCAATTCATGAACCAGCCGCTGCCATTTTCCCACATGGTCGACCAGCAACCCCAAGCCAGATCACCGCGCCCGACATGTGACGCCTCCACGCTCCAGATAACCCTGTTTGCTAATCTCACCCCTAACTGTAAGCCAGTCGCCACTAAAAGCCGGTGTACAGCTTTCATTAAGTCAGAAGTGAGACACCTCCTCGTTGAGGGGGTGATGCGAGCCCCTGGAGAGCCCAAGTAGTTGTGATAAAGGACAGAGAGAAAAACTGGATGGTCATAGATTACTCCCAGACCATCAACAGGTTCACCCGGCTAGACGCCTACCCTTTACCTCACATCGCCGACAGGGTGAATCAGATTGCACAATACAGGGTTTTCTTGACCATCAACGTTAAGTGCATACCTCCAGCTCCCCATCCACCCTGAGGACTGCCTGTACACTGCTTTTGAGGCGGATGGCCACCTGTACCATTTCCTTAGGAGAGTCCCTTTTGGGGTCATGAATTTAGTGCCTGTCTTCCAAAGGGAGATGGATCGGATGGTGGACAAACACAGGCTGCAGGCCACCTTCCCATACTTTGACAACATTACTATCTGTGGCCATGACCAGCAGGACCATGACGAGAACCTCCAAAAATTCCTCCACACCACCGAAGCGCCTTAACCTGACGTATAATACAGGAAGTGTGTCTTCAGCACACGTTGCCTGGCCATACTAGGCTGCGTGGTGGAGAATGGAGTCATCAGCCCCAACCCTGATCGCATGTGCCCACTGTTAGAACTCCCCATCCCTCACTACCTCAAGGCTCTGAAAAGGTGCCTGGGCTTTTTCTCTTACTACACACAGTGGGTCCTTAACTACACGGAGAAGGCCTGCTCCAATTTTCCCCCTATTGGCAGATGCCTGTGAGGCATTCGACTGTATTAAAGCCGACATTGCGAAGGCTACGATGCCCGCAGTGGATGAATCCACCCATTCCAAGTGGAGAGTGATGCATCGGGCTTTGCCCTGGCCGCCACACTTAACCAAGCGGGCAGACCCATAGTGTTTTTTATGTGCACCCTCCAGGGCCCTGAGACCTGGGACTCCTCCATCGAGAAATAGGGTCAGGCTATCGTTGAAGTGGTATAGCACTGTAGGCATTGCCTTGCCGGTAAGCATTTTACCTTGCTGACTGATCAACAGGCAGTCGCCTTCATGTTCAACAATCAGCAGTGGGATAAAATCAAAAACGATAAGATTCTAAGGTGGAGAATCGAGCTCTCCACCTACAACTATGACATACTGTACCAGCCCAGTAAGCTCAACAAGCCTCCTGACGCCGTCTCAGGGGAAATGTGCCAGTGTGCAGATGGACTGATTGCAGTCGCTGCACAACTAACCTCAAAGGGAACAGCCAGGTGAAGCAGGAGAACAGCATGGTCTGGAAGGCAGTACTACTGGCCTTAAAGTCTAAGGGCCTCCCCATCCCCCTGTGGCAAGAGGTCCTCCATACTATCCGGTACCTCCTGTGTACGGCTTCCAACGAGACACCTCATGAGAGACTCTTTACATTCCCCAGGAGATCGGTGTCATGAATGGCCCTACCCACCTGGCTGATGTCCCCAGAGCCAGTACTCCTGTGGAAACACCATAGGTCTGACCCATTAGTCCAGAGGGTGCAGCTGCTCCATGCCAACCCACAGTACATGTACGTGGTTTTCCTGGACAGACGCGAGGACACAGTATTGTTAGGTCTGCTTTGTTCATGAATGAGTGAGACAAACACCAGACTGAGTCGAAATCAGGGTTCTTTGTTCTTTATTACCGGATTGTAACACTTGCAACTAACAATGTTAGTCGGAGAATGCATTCTGCCGTTATCAGCAAAATGGTGATTTTTTTATACCCTTGGATACGTGCTTAGAACATCATCATATCATTACTTGTCCAATGACTAAAACTGTTGCTATCCTTTCCCTGCTAGCTTCCTGCCTCTCAATCCATCAATGTCTCTCTTATCTTGTAAGTACAAGGATGCATTCACATCTTGTTACAGCCCTGCACAGGGTAACTCCTTACACATTCCCATCTCATGATGTTTTACCTTACAATCCCTCCTTTGTCCTCTTTAGAGGACAATCTCGCCCTGACTATGCTACCACCGCGTTACATTAGTTCGCCTATTATTGCCAAGCTCTATACGGGTTCTGTTCACAGGGTAGTTCGGCTGGTGGGCGAGGGCTCCCCCAACCCTCCTTTGCGTACACCCCCCATCCGTCACCCCGATCCCATTGCCCGTTTACAAGTTTCATCCCATTTGCCCCCAAGCAAAAAACTAGCTAACCCCCCGTACATTAGTAAATTCCCAAGTTAACATATGGTCTACAATCTAATTCATAATACTTGTTCTACAATCTGATTAATAATGTTTGTGTTACAATCAATGTTATAATATTTGTTCTACAATCAAGGTTATAATATTTAGGTTACAAGCAAGGTTAAAATTATATGTGTAACAATCTAATTCACAATCCCTCCTTCCCATCACATTCCCCTTCAGACTCCAGATCGATCTCAGCAACTTTCTCCGCCTCCTGTAATGTGAGATAGTCTTGCTCCACAGCCTGCACAGCTTGATATTTCGGAGGCAGTTCATCACGGTCAGCAAAGGCTCTCTCTATGGTCCTCGTGACCAGCGTTCGAATGCATGGAATACAACAACAGCCACAAGTGATAAAAATTGATACAGAAATGAACAAACCCAGCAAAAGTTGTCCTAACAATGTGCTCCATCTCCCAAACACTCCCTGTAACCAGGATAAAACAGGATTGGAGACTCCAGACTGGGCTTTTAATTCTTTCGTCAATGCCCTAAGTTTCGTTAACCCCTTAGTGAGTGATCCATCTGGCCCTGTGTTATTAGAGATAGAAGTGCAGCATAGATCTCCAAACATAGCACACACTCCACCTTTCTCTGCCAGGACCATATCAATCGCTATCCTATTCTGAAGTGTCATAAGGGAAGTTTCTGACAGTTGTTGATGTATTGCCTCAACAACGTCCCTGGTCAAATTTGCAAGGCGCTGGACATTATAGTGAATAAGGTTGATCCTATTAACATTTTTATTTACAGTGATGGGAAAAATTGCACTAAAAACAGGAAAACTTTCAAACCCAGCTGCAATCTCATCGGCTAATTTAAATTCGTCCGGAATATTCCGGGCTTGGCCAATGGCATCAATCCATACCCCATCAGGGTTCCTTCATCCCGGCCCCAAGAGTCCAACACTCCTCCTTTTTCTCCACAGCCAACTCTCTGTGTGGCGCAATTCTAGGGAATCCTCGTCTCCCTCCTGCCTTTTCCTTTTACTTTCCTCCCATGGTGGATCGTATCTCGTTTCCTCATCTGTACTACACTTTTCGTCCTTTACTCCTATTACCATTCCTTCAGCTTTAATTTCTCCTGACAGTGTTGTAGTTATCTTTTCCACTTCCTTCAATACACCTACCATTAATTCTTTTTGATCCTCACTGATCTGCCCCAGCACATTAATATCTCTGTTTAAGTTTTTAATGTTATCCTGAACCTTTTTCATGTTCCATTTCTGTATCTCTAACTCCTTTTCTATTTTCTTGGACTCCAGAGGGGTCTCTACATCTATTACTCCCCCTTCTATTTTTATTAAAGGGGCCTGTACCTCGTCTGATGTGTCCCTATTCCCGAGGTTCTTGTCACACCCCAGTGTCTCAATATCTGGATATAAGGGACGTGACTCCAGGATCCCATCTGGGGTGCCAGGGGCACCTTTTGACTCCACATATGTATAGGGCGGGGGTCTACAAGCTATTTCTACAGGGGCAGTAACAGGTGGGTTACCAGGGAGACCAAATTCTTCAAATAGAGCTAGGACATCGCGGTACTGAATCTCCTTGTCTCTCACCCTCTTTTTTGCTGACTCGCGATTAAAGATTTTGTTTTCTGTGTCCCGTTTTGTTTCTTCCAGCTTGCCTAAGACTCTACGTTTTAAAATTTTGTTTCCCTCACCTGTCAGGAACATCTCAGTGCCCCCGGGTAACCAACCCCTCTTCCTCCAGCGGTCTACACATTTTCAGAGCATTTTTTGTTTTTCCAATGCCGCATTACTGGTATTTCGCTCCTCTAATTCCTGATTAATTTCCTTAATAACTTGGTCAAAAGTCTTAGCAGGCAACTGTACAGCCATAGCTGCGGGACCGCTTTCTAATGCCTGTTTTAATTTAGGTTCTTGTCCGTTTAGGGGATCTATGTCAACGAAAATTGCTTTTAAAAATGTCTCCTTGCAAGCTGGATGACTAATATCTTTTAAAGGAACAGTCTCTAAGTCTTGTCCTCCAATTGACTTCAGACTGTCCTGTATACTCTGATTGCTCGTTTTCCACTCTCTGTTTTCCCAAAGGGGTCTGAAAGTTAAATTACAACTAGAAAACCAAATATTTGGGCTATACTTTTGTCCTGTTTCCCTGTACCAATCTATGAATTTACGTAACTTTATCTCCTTGGTGATGTTGGGAATACCCTCATTTAACTTATCAAAAGTATTTCGAATAAACCGGGTGTCTCTTAGGAGTTTGTCAACTTTTTCATTAATATCTCCTACCTGATCCGGACACAGCTGTCGCAGCCTTCTGTCGTCGTTCTTGTTCACCAGGCAGGCGTCCCTGAGTACTTTTTTTGTTGTCTCAAGGTCTCTAGTGTCTGCTGTGGTATTCCACCACGGCGAATTGGGGAAATAAATTCTTAACTTCTCAAGTGTACAGACATTATCATACCTACCGGACATTTATAAGTCAGTCTCTCAGATACAATTGAGGCCAATAAGCCTGAACCTTTGTTTTCTTTCAAAGCCCAACCTTCACGTGGGAGATTTCTCCTCTTAATAACCAGTTTAGGGCAGAAAACTCAGGTCCTCAATTGTTTATAGACCACCTTCTCACTCTATTGGACTTTGCAACGACACAATAAAGACTTTTAAACTCTAGTAGTTTCTTGCGAAGCACTTAATAAATGTCATTCAAACACCTTAAGGACTTTTATCTTGTCTGTAATCACTTACGTGTTACAATCCTGGCATGCGACCTTCAATTGTGGTCGTCTAATTTGTCCGATCTCCAGTTCTTACTGACAATCATAAAGATTTAAAAAAAAAAAAAAGAATTTTGTTAAAACAGGCTTCTCTGGACCTTTTTATCAGCCGGCTGAGATGATTGTCAGAAAAAACAGAAACCGTCTTCCAGTGTTCACTCACCCATCACGTCGGGGTCACCAAATTGTTAGGTCTGCTTTGTTCATGAATGAGTGAGACAAACACCAGACTGAGTCGAAATCAGGGTTCTTTGTTCTTTATTACCGGATTGTAACACTTGCAACTAACAATGTTAGTCGGAGAATGCATTCTGCCGTTATCAGCAAAATGGTGATTTTTTTATACCCTTGGATACGTGCTTAGAACATCATCATATCATTACTTGTCCAATGACTAAAACTGTTGCTATCCTTTCCCTGCTAGCTTCCTGCCTCTCAATCCATCAATGTCTCTCTTATCTTGTAAGTACAAGGATGCATTCACATCTTGTTACAGCCCTGCACAGGGTAACTCCTTACACATTCTCATCTCATGATGTTTTACCTTACAGTATCCATCCAGGACCCAGCACGTGCGGGAGCATCTGGACTCCCCTTCCTTCAGCTAACAGTCAGGTCATCCACCACCACCACCCCCCCCCCAGCTCTCCAGGGCCCCAGATTCCTACTCCCACCTCCTCGGCCAACCCGCCAGTCTGTACACACGTGTCCTGGTTGGCTCAGACAAGCACCCCAGCCGGGCCAACCAAGAAGGAGCAACCACTAACAAGGGGGCCCACCTCACCACTGGAAATTTGTTGGTCATGCCAAAGGAGGTCGCCAGACAGACTGAACTTCATTTTATAATTTTTTATTGTTCACACTGTGAACCATATCAAACAAAATATGTACAAATGTATCTCATTAAATTTACACAGTGGCCTTTTCTCCCCTTCCCCCCCCACCTTTCCCTCCCTCCCCTCTACCCACCCCCCTCCAAAACCCATAAATATTCAACATATACAATGCAATAAAACCATAAAACAATATTTTCACACAAAGGAAAATAAACAAGAAAAATGCATCATCTATTTATTACACACTGAATCTAGTCATTTTGTCTCCTTATCATTTTCATTCTCATTCTAGGTGATGGAGGGCGTAGGCAAGCTCTCTCTGATATGTTCTATGTAGGGTTTCCAAATTTGTTCAAACATTGTGACTTTATTTTTTAAATTATATGTTATTTTTTCCAATGGAATCCATTTATTCATTTCCATGTACCATTGCTGTATTGTCAGGCTCTCTTCCATTTTCCAAGTTGACATTATACATTTTTTTGCTATCACTAAGGCTATCAAAATGAATATTTTTTTTGCACTTTATCCAATTTGAGGCCTAATTCCTTACTTCTTATGTTACTAAAAAGAAATATCTCTGTTTTTTTTGGTATGTTTTTTTTTGTAATTTTATTTAGTATCTGATTTAATTCTTCCTAAAACTTTTCCACCTTTTCACATGCCCAAGTTGCATGTTCCCATTTCCTCCTTACAATGAAAACATCTACCTGATAATGTTGAATCCCATTTTTTAAATTTTTGGGGAGTGATATATACCCCGTGTAACCAATTATACTGTATCACGCGTAACTTGTGTTTATTATATTTTTCATAGTTCCAGAACATAACTTTTCCCATATTTCATTTTTTATCTTTATGTTTAGATCCTTTTCCCACTTCTGCTTAGGTTTATAGTTTATTTCATTTTCCGTATCTTCCAGCTACATGTTGGTTATAAATCTTTTAATTATCCTTGTGTTTGTAATCACATATTCAAAGCTGCTTCCTTCTGTTAACCTCAGTCTGTTTCCCAATTTATCCTTTAAATAAGCTTTCAGTTGATGGTATGCAAACATTGTACCATGAGTTATTCCATATTTGTACTTCAACTGTTCAAATGTTAATAAATTATTTCCCAAAAAACAGTTTTCTATTCTTTTGATTCCTTTTCTCTCCCATTCTCTAAAGGAAAGGTTATCTATAGTAAAAGGGATTAGTGGGTTTTGTGTCAATAGTAATTCTGGTATTTGATCATTCGTTTTTTCCTTTCTAAGTGGAAAACTGGAGAATGTCAAGAGAATAAACTACATAACATTGTAATGCTATCGATCAACCATATAAGACAGAGAGTTGTGATTAATAGGCTTTAATCACCTTAAGTCATCAACATGTTGAGGCCAAATTTGGAGAATTGTGTGTAATTTTGGTCACCAAACTACAGGAAAGGTATCAATAAGATAGAAAGAGTGCAGAGATTTACTAGGATGTTGCCCGGACTTGAGGAACTGAGTTACAGGGAAAGTTTCAACAATCTGTTCACATGTTGCTGGCCCGGTTCCAAGGCAGGTACTGAGGGAAGGAGTTTGGGTGTAACAGCCTTTATAGGGATTTCTGGGAAGAAGAAGTCACAGGTTCAGGGGACGGGCCAGCTCATACAATACATACAGTGGTTGCATGACAATGTCTTCAGGCTCCTGTACCTCTGTCCTGATGGTAGTGAGGAGAGGGCATGGTCTGGGTGATGAGGGTCCTTGTTGATAGAAGCTGCTTTCTTGAGACACCGTCTCTTGAAGAAATAATTTCATGAAGACTAATGCTGGGGGGCGTGGCAAGATGGCGTAAGGAACAGACGTGCCTTCAAGGTCTTCTCCTGACTCTTTGTTATTGTTTTGTCTATAAGTGTCCGTTAAAACTTTTTAAAAGTTTAGAAATAGTTAGAGGTGTTGAATTAGTTTCTAATGGTACAACTGCTGAAAAGAAGTAAAAAAAAAACGGCAACAGATCGTTAAGAAACTGCATTTCCCGAGGTTATCTGAGCCTACCTGTTTACAAGAAGCCAGGACTCAGCGTGGAATGGATCCAGGAAGAGAGGTACAAGATTCGGCAACGGAGCTGCGCTCTTTGTCGGCAGGGCTCTTTAAAGATGGCGCCCGGCAGCCCTTGGAACAAAGGGCTGGCCAGGCGCGTGCGCGTGAATCAACGCCCGCTGTGAGCGCTGTCAGTGAATCTTTGACAGCTAGAACAGCTGGGACGCTGCCAGCTGAAGACCCGACTCTGAAAAGACGCTTACCGATTGATGTAGCGGTGGCGCTGCGAAATGCACTTCCAGTAATGAAGACTTCAACAGACATCGATGTAATGAAGGCATTTGATATAATATGGGTTAAGGATAACCCAATATGGGTTAAGGATAAGGTTGTGGCAGGGGATTCCACATGCAGTCATACTATAAGAAAAGCAGTTAAAACAAAGGAAATGGAAGACCCTTTGGCTATACAGAAACAACAAGATCCTACTGTGCCCGAATCTATTCCAGTAGATATACTTATTAAGAATCTTGAATCTAAGTTATCCTCTACAATAAAAGAAATAGGTAAGGCTTTAGTTCAGGTTAATACAAAGCTTAATACTTTGGTGGACATTAATACTCAACAGATGGTTGATTATGGAGCTTTTAAGCTTGAAACGAGTGAAAGACTTGATGGTTGTGACCAAGGTATAGTCGAGGTACGAGACCAAATACAAGATGTAAATAAAACAATTGAAATTTTACAAATTCAGAATAAAAATTTGGCGACAAAGGTTGATTATTTGGAGAATCAATCTAGACGGAATAATATAAAAATTGTTGGTTTGCCAGAAGATATGGAAGGATCAGATCCAAGAAAATTCTTCACTGAATGGATTCCACAAGTGTTAGGACAAGATAAGTTTCCGGAAGGCTTAATATTGGAATGTGCCCATAGAGCTTTGAGCAGAAAGCCTTTTCCAGGACAAAATCCAAGACCTGTTTTGGTTTGTTGTTTAAATTATTATGATAGAGAGACAATTTTGCGTGTGGCTATAAGAAATGCACAACAAAGAAGATCTCCCTTGATGGTTTAGAACAATCGTGTTTTTTTTAATCCGGATTTGAGTCAAGAAGTTATGTCTCAACGACGTGAATTTAATCCTGTGAAAGAAGTGTTGTGGAAAAAAGGATATAAAGCAACATTTAGATACCTTGCAGTATTGAAGATTTTTCAAGATGGCTATCAACCAAAATTTTTTGATAATCCTAAGGAAGCTATGGACTTTGCTCAATTATTGCCAATTACACAATTTCAGGAAAGACGTAGTCCACCACGGTCTCCAAAGAGAATGGAGACGCAAGATGGGAACCGAATTTCAAGAAGAAATGGAAACAATGGTGGTCGGAGTGACAAAGTTGATTAACAAAACATTTTTTTTCTGAGAAGATTTCAGATAATGATGATAGTTTAATGTGAAACGGGAGTTGGGAGAGGGAGCTGGGCGGGCATCATTTTCCAGAAGTCATCAGCTACGTGTGAGTTATCTCATACCCAATATTTTGTGGGAGTTACCGCATTGAGCGGTTGAGACAGGAGGAGGAGGTTGCCACCTCCTACCTGTTCTTTTTTTTTAAATCAATTTTTGGATTAAGGAGTGAAGTTTTTTTTAATTATTATCTTTAAAAATTTTTTTCTTTTTTTTTTGTAGTTTTAGGAGGGGATAAGGGAAGGGGGTGTTTTTCTTTTTTTTCTTTTCTTTTTTTTCTCCTTCTCTTTTTCTTTGTGTTATTGTAAGTAATGTCTTAACTTAAGTTTGCCTCTCTTAATGTTCAGGGTTTAAATAATCCTATTAAGCATAAGAAAGTATTTGCTTACTTAAAAAAATTAAAAGTTGATGTGGCTTTTTTGCAGGAAACTCATTTAACAGACAAGGAACATTTGAAACTTAAACGTGAATGGGTTGGACAAGTTTTCTATTCTTCATTTAATTCAAAGGGGAAAGGAGTGGCAATTCTGGTGCATAAGAATTTACCATTTCAGTTACAGAATGAAGAGAAAAATGGAGGAAGATTATTAAAACTGAATTGTACAATTCTTTTTTTTTTTTTTTTTTTTTTTTTTTTTTTTTTTTTAAATTTTTTTTATTTTTCACACCATAAATCACATTAGCCATGATATACACTATTTCTTTTCACACATATACAGTGACTTTTTCTCCCCCCCCCCCCTTTCCTCCCAAACCACCCCCCCACCCCCCCCTCTCATCCATTTTAGGTATACAATCTAGGTTGCATTAAGCCAGTCAGACAATGTTGTCATTCAACCAAATTACACCAGAAATTCTACTGAGTCCATTCTTTTCTTTCCTTCTCCTTCCATCAACTTAGGTAATGTTTGTCCCCGGTAGGTTTTCGCTATTGTATTTAATGTAAGGCTCCTATACTTGTTCGAATATTTCAATGTTATTTCTTAACCAATATGTTATTTTTTCTAATGGAATACATTTATTCATTTAAATTTGGTAGTTTCTTCCTTTTAATTTGGTTATGTATTCCATTAATATTTAAAGACATATAGTTCAGCGTAGCCCTTTTATATTTTGTTTATCTTCTCTTTCCGTTTTTCCATCATTACCTTTCCTCCTTTTCCATTTCTGTTTTCTTATTTTCAACTCTTTATAAGACAACATTCCTTCAACATCTAACATTTTCCTTATTCTCCTATTTCTATCTTATTTATCCCCAATCTCCCCTTCACCTCCTGAGTTGTCCTTTATCCCTTGTCGGACAACCACATCTCCCCTCTCCATTTGGATTTGCGAATCCACTCGCAAGCGTCAACTGATTTTGCAGTGACCGCTATTTCCCCCCACCCCGCCTCCCCCAGAAAAGATTTCACTTTTCATATGTCACAAAGGTCCCTCTTTTAATTCCCTCCTTATTCTCTCTATTCCATTACCTTCCCTTATTAATTCTTGTCTATACTATCCATATTTTCCTCTAAGTACAGATACATTCATGTATGCTCATTGTCTCTATTCACTCTTATACCTCTTTACCTGCATACATATCAATCGTGATCATTTTTACTCTCATTACCCGTCTTCATCCCTCAGTCTATTTTTGTCTTTACCCACATACATATCAGTCGTGATCATTTTAACTCTCATTACCCGTCTTCCTCCCTCAGTCTATTTTTGTAATTGTTCTGCAAATTTTCGTGCTTCTTCTGGATCCGCGAATAGTCTGTTTTGTTGTCCTGGAATAAATATTTTCAATACCGCTGGATGCTTTAGTATAAATTTATACCCTTTCTTCCATAAAATCGCCTTTGCTGTATTGAACTCTTTTCTCTTCTTTAGGAGTTCAAAACTTATATCTGGATAAATGAAGATTTTTTGTCCTTTATACTCCAGTGGTTTGTTGCCCTCTCTTACTTTTTCCATTGTCTTCTCCAGTACCTTTTCTCTTGTAGTATATCTTAGGAATTTTACTACAATAGATCTTGGTTTTTGTTGTGGTTGTGGTTTAGAGGCCAATACTCTATGTGCCCTTTCTATTTCCATTTCATGCTGTAGTTCTGGACATCCTAGGGTCTTAGGGATCCACTCTTTTATAAACTCCCTCATATTCTTGCCTTCTTCATCTTCCTTAAGGCCCACTATCTTTATGTTATTTCTTCTGTTATGGTTTTCCATTGTATCTATTTTTTGAGCTAGTAGTTCTTGTGTCTCTTTAGTTTTTTTATTAGATTTCTCCAATTTCTTTTTTAAGTCTTCTACCTCCATTTCTGCTGCTACTGCCCGCTCTTCCATCTTGTCCATTTTTTTTCCCATTTCTGTTAAGGTCATCTCCATTTTAATTATTTTCTCCTCTGTGTTGTTTATTCTTTTTCTTAAATCCTTAAATTCCTGTGTTTGCCATTCTTTAAATGACTCCATGTATCCTTTAATAAGAGCAAGTATATCCTTTACCTTGCCTATCTTTTCTTCTTCTATTTCACCATACTCTTCCTCTTCTTCTTCCTCTGGGTTGACCATCTGTTGTTTCTTTGTTGCCCTTTCCTCCTCTTCTATCTTGTTTCTATTGTCTTCTGTGGTCTCTTCTTGCTGCAGGTGTTCTGCAGCTGTCGTTGCCGGCTGTGGAGATCGACTCCCCAGCTGGTCCCCCCTCCCGTCGGTGTGTTTTTTTTCATTCGCATCGCGCATGCGCGAAACTTCGCGCATGCGCGGTTGCGCACTTTTGTTCGGCTCTGCGAGCCATTTTTGTAGTCCATTATTTACCGACCTGAGGGAGCGGGTTTCTCTCTCCGCAGCGGGCCTCTTCGGACAGGTAAGGCCTTCACCTTTTTCCTCCTTTGTCTTCTCTTCCTCTCTTCTTACCGTTGCTTTCGACTTTTCTTTTTTTGTCGCCATCTTCTTTCCACCTTTATACTCACTTTTCTGTAACTTTTATTTCTGTGCCTTTGTGTTTTCTCTTGTTTTTCCCGACTTTTCTGGAGAGGGCTGGAGTTCACCGTCCGGCCACTACTCCATCACGTGACTCCTTCGAATTGTACAATTCTTAATGAGGCTTGGACTTTGCTTGATGTTTATGCTCCAAATGTTGAAGATACAACTTTTATTGTAGATGTGTCTTTATTACTTGGACAAACAAATTCCAATGTGATGATTGGGGGAGATTTAAATGTGGTATTGGAGCCTTTATTGGACAAGTATCCAAGAGTAATTAAGAAATCTAAGATGGCAGTACAAGTGACTAATATGATGAAAGATTTGAATTTAGTTGATATTTGGCGAAGATTTAATCCTACAGAGAAAGATGTTTCTTTTTATTCTTCACGTCATAATTCCTTTTCAAGAATTGATTATTTCTTAATTTCAACACATTTGCAGGATAAGGTTATATCTGTGGATTATAAGGCAAGGTTGGTCTCAGATCATTCAATTTTATTATTAGAATATCAGAGTTCACAAGATGTTCAGAGAACCCCAAGATGGAGATTTAACATTATGTTATTACAAAAACCAGAATTTATTAGTTATTTAAAAAAACAAATTGAGGACTTTATTAGTAATAATGTTAACTCTGTTTCTAGTCATTTTGTTTTATGGGACGCAATGAAAGCTTTTTTATGAGGTCAAATTATTAGCTATGCATCTAAAGTAAAGAAAGAGAGAATTAGAGAGATTGAAGATTTAGAGAAAAAGATAACTGTTAGTGAAAAAGAATTTAAAAAAAATGCTACTGAAATGCAAAAGAACCAGTTAACTAATTTAAAATTAAAGTATAATGAATTACAAACATATCGATTTGAATGTTTAATGAATCGAACTAAACATAAGTTTTATGAATGGGGTGAGAAAGCTCATAAAGTTTTATCATGGCAGTTAAAAAAAGAACAATTATCTAGGATTATACCAGCAATTAGAAAAAAATCGAGTATTACTTTTAGACAAAAAGAAATTAATGAGGAATTTTGTAATTTTTATAAAAAAATTATATACATCTGAGTGTAAAGATGTAAGTGAAGATGCAATAGATCCTTTTTTGAAAAATATTAATTTGCCACAGTTGAATCAAGAAGATAGACAAGAGTTGGATAAATCTTTTACAGAGAATGAAATTGAAATGGCTATAAGAGATATGCCAAATGGAAAGGCACCTGGTGAAGACGGGTTCTCTATAGAATTTTATAAAACTTTTTATTTTGATATATCTTCTATTTATAAGAATGTAATACAGCAAATTTATAAAACTTTTCAATTACCTGAATCTTGTTCTAATGCAATAATTATGGTTATACCAAAAAAAAGATAAAGATCCTTTACAGGTTTCTTCTTATCGACCAATATCGTTGTTAAATGTAGATTATAAAATTGTAGCTAAAGTTATGGCTAATAGATTGGCTCAATATTTACCTAAAATAATACATAAAGATCAAACAGGATTTATAAAAAACAGATTTGCGTCTGATAATATTTTGCGACTAATTACTTTGATAAATAAATTTAAATCTCAAATGAATTATCCAATAGTAGTCTCATTAAATGCAGAAAAGGCTTTTGATGGAGTGGAATGGAAGTTTTTATTAAAAGTACTTGAGAAATTTTGTTTTGGTTCTTCGTTTATTGGATTGATAAAGGCTTTATATAATAGTCCGAAGGTTAGAGTTGCTACTAATGGACAGATTTCAGAATCTTTTGATTTAACAAGGTCTACTAGACAAGGATGTCCATTGTCACCTGCTTTATTTGCTATAGTTATTGAACCTTTGGCACAGTTAATACGTCAAAATGAAAATGTTAAGGGTATGAGAGTTTTGAATGAGGAATATAAGATTAATTTATTTGCAGATGATGTTTTATTATACCTGGTAGACCCTGATATTTCTTTACCAGCAATTCAAGAATCTTTAGAAAATTATGGTCAATTATCTGGCTATAAGGTAAATTCGGCTAAAAGTGAAATTTTGTCAATTTGTAAAGATGATTATTCGATTTATAAAAATATTACGAAATTGAAGTGGACAAAACAAATTAAATATTTGGGATTTAATGTCAAAACAGAATATCAAGATCTATATTCAATTAATTACCTTCCTTTAATAAAAAAGATTAAACTAGATTTGATTAGGTGGAAGGACTTACTTTTAGGTTTATTGGGGAAGATTAATACTATAAAAATGAATATTTTTCCTCGGATGCAATATTTATTTCAATCAATTCCTTATTTTTTTTTTTAAAGTTTTTTTAAGGATTTATATAAAGCAGTTAGAGAATTTTTATGGAAGGGAAAATTTCCGAGGGTAGCAATGAAAAAATTGATGTGGGACTTTCAATTTGGAGGTTTGAGATGACCTAATTTTCAATATTATTATGAGGCAGCTCAATTTAAATTTCTTAGTGCATTAATGAATATGGAGGATCCGCCCAGTTGGGCAAAGATAGAACTGGGAGTTATTTTAGAAAAATCTCCACATGAATTTTTGTTTCGATGGAATAAAAATTTGTTACGAATTTATGATGTACCAATATTGAAACATTTATTGAATCTACGGACGAGTAAACTTGATAAAATGGGGCTTAAAAATAAATGGTCTGGGCGATTGCCATTGTATAATAATCAACTTGTTCCTTTTATGGTCTCCAATATCACTTTGAAACAATGGGAAAGGAAAGGAATAAAAAACTTACCTGATTGTTTTTTTGAAGGACATTTTTGTTCTTTTGAGGAATTACAAAAGAAATTTGGTATTAGTGGAAATTCTGTATTTGTGTACTATCAGTTAAGATCATTTGTAAAACAGATATGTAGTCGGCAAATGACTTTATTGCCCGAAACTAGTTTTGAGAAATATGTACTTTCAATACCAGAAAAGGGGTATATATCTGATTTGTATTGTATTTTACAAGAAAATGAAAGTAAGAAAGATTGGGATAAAGATAAGTTGAAATGGGAAAAAAGATTTAGGTTCTACAATAGCTGAAGAAGCTTGGATGGAAATTTGTCAAAACAGTATTCGGAAATTGATTAATGCTAGATTAGCGATGATTAATTATAATTTTATACATCAATTATATTTAACACCAGAAAAATTAAAAAAATTTGGTCTTAGTAAGTCAGATTGTTGTTTTCATTGTGACCAGACAGCTAGTACTTTTTTACAAACTGTCTGGTCCTGTGACCGATTGCAACAGTTTTGGAAAGGTATTCAATCTATATTTAATAGATTATATAACATTTGTGTTGTATTAGATCTTGATATATTTTTAATTAGGGAATATGCAATCATTAATTGATTTAGGATTAAATGATTATCAGATTTCTTTTATCTATTTAGCTTTAGCAGTGGCCAAGAAATGTATAGTGTCTACTTGGAAAGATAGAAATATACTAACTTTGGATAGGTGGTATTTAGAGATGAAGTCTTGTTTAATTATGGAAAGGATATCTTTTTCAATTCAAGATAAGATGTCTTTTTATAAGTTGAAGTGGACTTCATTTGTTAAGTATATGCAATTAAGTTTGATTTAAGTATATTCCTAGTGATATTTTAGATCTGATAAATTTTTTTAAAAATTATTTTTATTTGTCATATTTTTCTTTTTCTTTGTGTGTGTTTTTTAAATACATAATATTATTAATTTTACTAATTCTTCACTCTTTATTTTGGGGGAGGGGAAGGGTGGTTTTTTTTTATATATAGATTTTTTAGTTCTTGTATATGTAGGGGGGGTTAGGTTGAATTAAGTTAGGTTATTAATGTTGTATTGTAATTATATTATTTTATTTTATATCTTTTCTTTAAATGTAATTTTTCTTTTTATTCCTGTGATAAAATCTTTAAATAAAGTTTAAAAAAAAATGAAGACTAATGCCCATGATGGTGCTGGCCGAGTTTACAACCCTCTGTAGCCTGTTGCTGTCCTGTCAATGGCATGCAACCAGTCCGAATGCTCTCCATTGTACAGAGTGCTTGGCTTCATAGGCTGAAGCATTGAGCATAAGGATTCGGATGACACGTTGTATCTGCACAAAACATTCGTCAGGCTGCACTTGTGCACAGTTCTACTGGAAGGATGATGTAGCATTAGAAAGAATGTGGAAGTGATTCACCATGATGTTGCCTGGAATGGAGGGATGTCCTTACAAGGAGAGTTTGGAAAGGCTTGATTGAGAAATGGTGTCCCAACACTCGATTGAGTGTTTTTGAGAAGATCGATGAGGACACCGCGGTGGACGTTGTCTATGTGGACTTTCACAAAGCGTTTGCTAGCCTCGTCCAGAAGATCAGATCATATTGGATTTAGGTTGAACTGGCTTGTGAAGACAGAATTGAATTGATGGCAGGACTCGGTGAGCGGGAGTGGAGGATTACTACTCAGACCACAGGTGTGCTGCAGGGGATTGGTGCTGGATCCTCTGTTGTTTGACATCTATATTAACCACTCGGATTACCATGTGGTCTACATGGTTAGTAAGTCTGCAGATGACACCAAAATTGGTGGTGCAGTGCAGCCATTCTCAACAGGGGCATATGCACCACACCACCCCACCCCCAGAGTCATAGCACTTGAGTTTTGACTTCAATCACGGCATCTGCAGACTTTCGTGTATTACTTTAAATATTTGTAAGGCTTTTTATAAAGTCGGTGGGAGAGAAGTACAGAAGAAACCAACGTAAATTGACTGCTTCACAGGGAACGGGGCCCATGACCTTTGAACAGAGCCCTAAGAGGGTCACAAACGAAATAAAAAGGTTGAGAATGGCTGGTGTTGTGGACAGTGAAGAAATTTACCAAAGATTGCCGCAGGATCAAAATGAACTGGGAAAGTGGACCAAGGAATGGCAGATAAATCAGGAGTTGAATTTCGCTAAGTCAAAACCAATGCAGGGCCTGCACAGTAAATGGCAGAGACTTAGGGAGTAATGTAGAACTGAGAGACTTCATGAAACAGGTCATTACAGCACAAAAATAGGCCCCTTCTGTGCTAAACCATTTTCCTATCTAGTCCCACTGACCTGTACCCAGTCCATATCCCTCCATACCCCTCCCATCCACGTACCTGTCCAAATTCTTCTTGAATGTTAAAATTGAGCCCACATTCACCACTTTAGCTGGCAGCTTGTTCCATACCCCCACCATTCTCTGTGTGAAGAATTTCCCCTTAAACTTTCCCCCTTTCACCCTTAACCCATGTCCTCTGGTTTGTATCTCACCCACCCTCAGTGGAAAAAGCCGACCTACATTTACTCTGTCTGTCCCCCTCCTAATTTTAAACACCTCTATCAAATCTCCCCTCATTCTTCTACGCTCCAGGGAATAAAGTCCTAACCTGTTTAACTTTTCCCTGTAACTCACTTCCTGACGTCCGGGCAACATCCTAGTAAATCTTCTCTGCCCTCTTTCAATCTTATTGATATCTTTCCTGTAGTTCAGTGACCAAAACTGCACACAATTCTCCAAATTTGGCCTCACCAATGTCTTATGCAACTTTACCATAACATCCCAACTCCTGGACTCAATACTTTGATTTATGAAGGCCAAGATGCCAAAAGCTCCCTTTACAACCCTGTCTACCTGTGAGCCCACTTTCAGGGAATTATGTATCTGTATTCCCAGGTCCCTCTGTTCTACCCCACTCCTCAGTGGCCTAGCAATTACTGTGTACGTCCTTTCTAGGTTTGTCCTTCCAACCTTTTTATTCTGGCCTCTGCCTGATTTGCGGGATCCCTGATGAAGGGCTCAGGCCTAAAATGTTGGCTGCTTATTGCCGTTCGTGGATGCTCTGTGATCTGCTGAGTTCCTCCAGTACCTTTGTGCATTGTTCCCATTGGTTGTCACCTGGAAGAGCAGATGAAGGCAGCACCTCTGACAATATTGCCTTGATGGCTGCAGTCCAGATTATGTTGCCCTGGAATAATAGTTGCTCCACCAGCCTTATGAGGGAGACATCATCACTTTGTCAACTCAGCTGGGGCTGATAAATGTTAACCAGCTGCTCCAATATCTCCTCTGCCTGCTCTGCATCATGTCCACTGACATTCCACTCAAGTGAACACCTTGGGCTATTTTACAATGCGATGGAGTGAAACATGCAGATGCTGTGATTAATTGTCAGAGTACATACATGACATCACATACAACCCTGAGATTCTTTCTCCTGTGGGATTGTAGTCAAAACTGAGAAATGTTGGAGGAACTCTGCTGGATCTGCAATGTCCATCGGAGATAAAGATATATTACTGACGTTTCAGGCCTGAGCCCTTTTTCCAGGTGTGAGAAAAAAACAGGCAGGCACCTGTATTAAAAGGCCGAGGAAGGAGGGAAGAAGGGTTAGGGGTTACGCAATAGCAGGGATCTCACAGTGGCCACCCATTTCATTTCCCCGCCCCATTCCCTTGTTGACCTGTCTGCACGGCCAGACTGAGACCACCCATAAATCAGAGGAACACCACCTCATCTTCCCTCTGGGGACCCTCCAACCGGACGGCATTGTGCAAAACCATTGTCATGTATAATTATCTGATCAAGCATATCTATTGGCCGGTTGTAACTGTGGCCCCCTTTCCACAGGCTCCTGTATAAAGGTGACTGTTCCAGAGCCCCCTACAACTCAGTGCAGGACAACCAAACAGTAGGGATATGCTATGCTCTCAAGTGAATTACAGCCTATTGATTTCTCCACAATAGTCTCCTGAGTGATTGATGGTGCATCAATTTAATTCACTTGAAGTTTCTACAATGGAGCAGATCCTCAAACCAGCAAAAATGGAAATCGACCCTCAATCGCCTGGGGCATCCACCAGCTTCATACTCTAGCTGCACTGTTTTGAGGCAGGCCTCCCCTACCATTGTGCAATCAGAGACTGACAAACTGCAAGTACTGTGCTCCCGGGTGAGCACCATGATGTACTCCATGATCAGGGACTCCACAATGTACCAGGAGGCCATGGAGATCCTCAAAGGGCAATACCTGCGTAAAGTCAACGTTGTCTATGCTAGACACCTTTTAGTGACTCGAAAACAACAACCAGCTGAGTCAAACACCGAATATCTCCGGGCCCTGCGAGCCCTCGGTAGGGCTTGCGAATGCAAAACCATGTCCACTGTAGAGTATACAGAAGACCTGATCTGGGGCACCTACGTCGCAGGGATCAGGTCAAATTATATTTGGCAGAGACTTTTGGAGCAAGGGAAACTCAGTCTGTGGAGACCAGTCGAGCTGGCAGATACGCTGGAGGTGTCTCTCCAGAACATGGAGGCCTACTTGACCAACAACGCAGCCACCTCATGATCACCCTAGTCACAGCCGTCCTGGGTTGCGTAAACCCCACCCCCGCTCCACTAACGACCAGACTACAGCAGCAGTGCTCCGCAAAAGCCTCCTGATGCTCTCGACTGGTTCTGGTAATGACCCAATCACAGCTGCTGTGTTTCAGGAACCTCCAAAGTGCTATTTCTGTGGCCTGGGCAAGCATCAGAGGAAACGCTGCCTGGCGAAGAATTTAACTGCTCCAGGTGTAAGTGTACAAGTCCAAACGCCTTCCTAGCAGGGCTGTGTGCAGATTGTGGGGGCTGTCTTCCGCAATACCACCATCACCCGGGTGCAGCAGCGCCATGAGCTGCCATCTTGGACGCCATCTTCCAGATCCGGCAACATCGCTTGTGGGTCCTGGGGGGCCACCATTTTGGACACCGCCATCTTCTACAGCAGCGATGTGCAACAACCCGACTCTAGCCTCCATCACCCTCAACCAGCAAAGTCCGCACCAACTCGCTAGGTCGATGATAGACATCAAGGTAAACAACCATGTGACAAGTTGCTTGTTCAATAGCGGGAGCACGGAGAGTTTTATATAACCGGACATGGTGCGAAGCCTCTCCCTCACAGTACTGCCGGTGAACCAGAAGGTCACCCTGGCATCCAAATCGTATATGGCAGATGTTTGGAGTTTCTGTATTGTGACTTTAAAGATACAGGGTACTGTATATGACAACTTTAGACTGATGGTAATGTCACAGCTCTGCGCTGCTGTACAGTTGGGGCTTGATTTTCGATGTCACCTTAAAAGTGTGATGAAGTCGTTTGATGGGCCCCATCCACCCCTCACCATTCGTAACCAGCAATTCAATAGCCAGCACCCCCCCCCCCCGCCACCGAACATGTCCACCAACCAAACCACTCACCAGGCATGACTTGCGGACTCTGCAAACTCAAAGTCCCCCTCCGTTGCTATTTGATAACCTCACCCACCGTTGCAAATCCGTCAACACTAAAAGTAGACGGTACAACGCCAGGGACAGGACCTTCATCTGGGCAGAGGTACAGTCCTTACTTAAGGAAGGGGTTATTGAAGCCAGCAATAGCCCTTGGAGATCAAAGGTCGTGGTAGTGTGGAACGGGGAAAAGAACAGAATGGTCATCAACTACAGTCAGGCCATCACTAGATACACCAATTGGACGCATACCCCCTTCAGAGAATCACCAACGTGGTCAACCAAATTGCCCAATATCGGGTCTTTTCAACCATCGACCTTAAGTCAGCATATTACCAGCAACTCACCCGCTAAAGGACCGCCAGTATATGGCGTTCGAGATGGATAGCCGCCTCTACCACTTCCTGCGGGTTCCCTTTGGCATCACACACAGCAAAGGGAGATGGACCATATGGTGAATCAGTACGAGTTGCGAGCTACTTTCCTATATCTCAACAACGTCACCATCTCCAGCCACGGCCTGCTGGACCATGATGCCAATCTCCAGAGATTTCTCGAGTCAGCCAAGCCCCTTAATCTGACGTACAACAAGGCCAAGTGCGTGTTCCGCACAACTCGTCTGGCCATCCTTGCCTGTGTCATGGAGAATGGCATGTGACCACTCTTGGAGATTCCCCTCCCACACAGCCTCAAGGCCTTGAAGAGACACCTTGGGTTTTTCTCCTATTATGCTCAGTGGGACCCCAATTATGCAGACAAGGCCAAAATCTATGTCCTTCCCTCTGGCGGAGAAGGCTTGTGCAGCCTTCAACCACATCAAGTCCGACATCGCCAAGGCCACAAGGCCTTTCAGGTGGAAAGTGATGAGTCAGACTTTGCCCTGGCAGCCCGCCGCACCCTGCAGGACCCCGAGATTCGACACTCCTCAACCGAAAAAGAAGCCCAAGCCATTGTTGAGGTAGTGCGGCCCAGTTATATCCTGGCCAGTAAGAGATGTACCTTGCTGACCGATCAACGCGCTGTCGCGTTCATGTTCAACAATCAGCAGCGGGGTAAAATCAAAAACGATCAAATATAGCGGTAGAGAATAGGATTATCCCCTATAACTATGACATTCTGCACCGGCTGGGGAAACTTAACGAGCCACCAGACATCCTGTCCCATGGAACTTGAGCCAGTTGCCAAATCGACTGACTGCAAAACCTCCATAATGATTTCTGTCACCCCGGAGTCACCAGATTCTTTCACTTGGTCAAAACACACAACCCGCTGTACTCCATTGACAAGATCAGGACTGTGACAAAGAACTGGCAGGTCTGTGCTGAGTGCAAGCCACACTTCTACCGACCAGACATGGCGCAACTTATTAAAGCCACTCGCCCCTTAAAGCCAATTAGTGTCGACTTTAAAGGACCCCTGCCCTCCACCGACCGTAACATATACTTTCTTAACATCATCAATGAATACTCCCACTTCCATTTGCCATCCCCTGCTCCGACATGACATCAAGGCCCTGCGTAGCCTCTTCACTCTATTTGGCTTCCCCAGTTATATCTACAGTGACCGGGGACTTTCCTTTATGAGTGATGAGTTGTGCCAGTACCTGTTGGCCACGAGCAGGACCACCAGCTACAACCCCCGGGGTAACGGGCAAGTGGAAAAGGAGAAGTCTGGAAGGCAGTCCTCCTGGCCTTGCGATCCAAAGGTCTCCCACTAGCAGGAGGTTCTCTCAGAGGCCCTCCACTCTATCAGGTCTCTGCTGTGCTCTGCCACTAACGCTTCACCACATGAACGTATGTTTTCCTTCTCCAGGAAATCTGCAACGGGGATCACACTACTGGCATGGCTGATGTCCCCAGGGCCAGTCCGGCTCCAGAAGCATGTGAGGACGCAAAGTCTGACCCAACCGGTTCTACAATAGTCCCACCGATCGACCAGACCACCTGATAGGCTGAACACATGACTTTCAAATTGTAAACGTGTCCACTTTCACCCCGCGGGACTCTATAAAAAAAAGGTAAACCACTGTCATGTATAATTATCTGGTTGAGCATGCCTATTGGCCGGTTGTACCTGTGTAAAGGTGACTGTTCCACAGCCCCCTCTGTGGTTTCTATTAGCCCCCCCCCCCCCAACTCCAACCACATCTTTCCCTATGACTCTTCTGTGTCCTTCCACAGAGCCAAAATCAATTCTCACCTTTCCTCTCTCTTCTCCTCTCATCATATCCGATTCACACCTTTTTTTTTCCTGGTGGTCCCCTCCCATCCTTCCCATTTCACCAGTTTTTGTGGCTGTTTCAGACTGGAGCCCTGCATTTTTACTCTAATGTGATGGGTCCTACCTACATAATAGGATGCTAATAACCATATAACATATAACCATATAACAGTTTACAGCTGAACCGAGTCTCCATCGCTGCTTGGTATGCGGTGAGTTTGATGATACTGCCATCTATGGGATTGGAGAGAGTCCGAAAACTTGGCTGAATGGTATCCTGACTACATCCTCAGAATCTGAATCAGCAAATTTGTTGTTTTGTCGCAGCATTATTGGAGAATACAGGTGCAAAAATTACTATACATTACATTTCCATAAATACACTATTTAAAAATAAATAAATGAGTGCAAAAGAAAAAAAATGAGGGGGTGTCTGTGGTTCATTGTCCATTCAGAAATCTAATGGGGAGGGGGAGAAGAAGCGGTTTTTGTACCGTTGGCGCTCATCTTCAGGTTCCCGTACCTCTTTCCTGATGGTGAAAAAACACACTCATCAGGTCAAACAGTGCCTTTATATAGCAAAGGTAAAGATTGAGTAGACTGGGTCTTTATTCATTGGAGCATAGAAGATTGAGGGGGGATCTGATAGAGGTATATAAAATTATGAGGGGGATGGATAGAGTAGATGTGAATAGGCTCTTCCCCTTGAGGGTAGGGGGAGATATGGGACGACGGGTCATAAGTTAAGGGTTGAGGGGGGGAAAAAGTTTAGAAGTAACATGAGAGGGGGCTTCTTCACTCAGAGAGTAGTGGCTGAGTGGAATGACATTCCGGAAGAGGTAGTTTCAGCAGGTATTTAAGAGGAAATTGGATGAGTACATGGATGTGAGGGGGTTGGAGGGTTATGGACAGGGAACAGGTAGGTGGGACTAGTGGAGTTTCACTTAAATCGGTGTGGACTAGAGGGGCCGAAATGGCCTGTTTCCATACTGTAATTGTTATATGATTATATGGTAAAGATACATCATCAATGTTTCGGGCTGGAGCCCTTCATCAAGGTGTGGGGGAACATGACAGATGTCTGAAACATTGGGGATGTATCTTTACCTTTGCTACATACTGTTTGACCTGCTGAGTTTCTCCAAAATTTGTGTGTTTTTTCACTGAACCACAATATCAACAGAATCCTGTGTTTCACCTTCCTGATGGTAGCATGAGAAGAGGCCATTGCCTAGGTGGTGTGGTGCACTGTTAGCCAGAATCAGACACACACAAAGATAAAGACTGTACAATAGGCTTTAATCCACAAAGACTTCCACAGTGCCAAGCTGGCTGTGGCTGTAGCATCTCTGAGTGAGGCCTCGGGAGGCCAGCGCAGGCTTATATCCCGGAGGGTGATTAACACCCGACCGGGTGGGGCTTGATCCATTCAGGCCGACTGATTGACAGCCGGCCAGGTGTTGTCCTGTCCCCTTACACTCCTGCAGGTACAGAGGTTGCCCCCTGCAGTAGGCCGGTGGTGGACCACCACAGGTGGTGAGAGACCGTGATGATGGAGGCTGTTTTCCTGAGACATCGCCTCTTAAAGATGACCTTAATGGAGTGAACACTGATGTCCGTGACGGCACTGGCCAAGTTCAAAACTCTCTGTAGCCTTTGTCTATCCTGTGCCTCCAGAGCAGACAGTGATGCATCCAGTCAGAATGCTCTCCACAGCACACCTGTAGAAACTTGTGGAAGCCTTTGCTGACATACCAAATCTCCTCAAGCTCCGAACTTAATATTGCTTCTCACACTCAATGTCAGGAAAATCAAGGAGCTGATTGTGGACTTCAGGAAGGGACAACCGAGGTGTACGATCCAGTGATCACCGGGGGATCAGAGTTGGAAAGGATGAGCAAATTTAAATTCCTGCGAATCACCATCTCAGAGGACCTTAACTGGACCCAACACACAAATGTCATCGTGAAGAAAGCACGTCAGCATCTCTACTCTCTCAGGAGTTTGCTGAGGTTCAGTATAACCATCTAACAATTCTTTTTTCTTCCTTGGCTTGGCTTCGCGGACGAAGATTTATGGAGGGGTATCTAACAATTACAGCAATAAAAACAGGCCAACTTGGCCCTTCTAGTCCGTGCCGAACACTTTCTCCCACCGAACCCTACTGACCTACACTCAATCTGTAACCCTCCATACACATACCCCTCTTCTCTTTAAATGCTAATATTGAGCCTGCCTCCATCACTTCGTCTGGAAGCTCTTTCCACACACCCACCCCTCTCTGAGTAAAGAATTCCCCCATCCTACTTCCTCTAAACCTTTACCCCCTAACTCTCAGCTCATGTCCTCTTGTTTGAATCTCCCCTTTTCTTAAACGAAAACACCTCTCCACATCAACTTTATCTACACCCCTAGAGATATACCCCGTAGGCTGTCATTTTAAATACCTTAATCAAATCCCCTCTCAACCTTCTACGCTCCAAAGAATAAAGGTCTAACTTATTTACCCTTTCCCTATAACTTAGACCCTGTAACCCTAGCAACATTCTAGTAAATCTTCTCTGCACTCTCTCCAAATTGTTGATATCTTTCCTATACTTTGGTGAGGAAAACTGTACACAATACTCCAAGTTTGGCCTCACCGATGCCTTGTACAATGTTAACATAGTATCCCACCTCCTGTACTCAGTGCTCTGATTTATAAAGGCCAACATTCCATAAGCTTTCTTCATCACCCTATCCACATGTGATTTTACTTTCCGTGAACTTGGTACCATTATTCCTAGATCCCTCTGTCCTACTGCACTCTTCACTGCCTGACCTATTTTGATTATCTCTACCAAAATTTAACACCTTATCTGCATTAAACTCCATTTGCCACCTTTCAGCCCACTCTTCTAACTGACCTAAATCCCTCTTCAAACTTTAAAACCCTTCTTCACTGTCCACAACACCACCTATCTTTGTATCATCCACATACTTACTAATCCAATTTACCACCCCAACATCCAGATCATTAATGTATATGACAAACAATAATGGATCTAATACTGTACTCTGAGGCACACCACTAGTCATTGGCTTCCAATCTGACAGTTATCTACCACCACTCTCTGGCATCTCCCATTCAATCACTGTTGAATCCATTTTACTACTGAACCTTCCTAACTAACCTTCCCTGAGGTCTTACTAAAGTCCAGATATACAACATCCACTTCCTTACCTTCACCAAGTTTCCAAGTAACTTCCTCAAAAAATTTGATAAGGTTTGTCAAACATTTTTCTTTTATTATATGACAATAAATAGTATCTGATCTGATCCCAGCCCGGCCGCACTCTCTTCACCTTGACCCAGTGGGGTTTCTGTGTTTGTACTCCTGTTAAACATGACCATTGTGTCTACTTCCACGACTAGGAGTGTAACCCGAAAATCTGCAGATGGTGTGATTGCAGTAAAAACACAGAGAGGCTGCAGAAACTCAGCCAGTCTCACAGCTTCTGGCTTGAGTTCAAAACCTTCATGATTCAAAGGTTCCTCCAGCATTTCTGTGTTTTATGACTTCCGCCACTGTTCCTGGCAACTGGATCCAGCCACCCACTTCTCTCTTCTGCAAATAACTCCTTCCCCACACATGCGGATGGGACGCAAGAGGATGCCGAGGGCGCTGATCATGTAGGAGGTTCGGATCTGGAGCTCAGGCTGCTGACGGTTTGGATTCTGTGTGGCCGAGGGGGAGCGCTGGTGCCGAATCCACGGACCCTCGGTGACTCTGGCGGGGGGGGGGGGGGTGGCTCTCTTTTGCTTCGCTTTCTCTGACTGTAAGAGGCACTTCAGGCAATCTCTTCCGAGATTGAAACTGTGATATAGAGAATTTAGGTTAAAAAGACTTAAGTTAAAATGTGATGATTAATCATAAACAGGGAAGCCAGAACGGACAGAGAGTTTACTAGCAGTCAAGGACAGAAGGAGCTGCTGAATATGTTTTTTTAAACCTATCTTTTCATGGTCATAGTGAGAGACATGCAGGAGACAAAGGATTGATAAGAAGTGTGAGAAACAGAATTCAGTGAATGTAGAGTTCACAGTGTACGTAACGAACGTGATAATTAATAATGCAGTTATACTTAGAATGTTTTTGTAATACTAACCAATTAAAACAGTATTAATAAGAAGGGGAAGGGCAAATAATAAAGGTATAAAAATCAATGCACTGTATGTATCGGGGCTTAACTGGTGAGAAACCAGTTGAGTCCAACTCTGCAGACTTGTAAATAAAGCTTGTCGTGTCATCAGTTTTAAAGAGACTCATGTGTGAGAAGTTTTATTTCTGACAGAAACTGTCTGTCTTGCAGCAGGCAAAAGGCAATTTTGTGCAATATGACACTGTTTTTATTACATGACAATAAATTGAATCTTGATCTTGAATCTTCTACCCCTCACCTCAAACACAAGCCCTCCAGTATGACATAATTATCTTGGGAAAGTGCTTCTAATGCCTCGCATTAATTAGGAGACCTTGAACTGATGTGTATGACAATAAACTCTCAGACATACCAAACAAACTCCATTGCCCAGAAGCCCCTGCGCTCATAACCTGATACGCAACGTTAAGGGGCGGGTCGAACGTCGATGATTGACACTGGGCTGAAGGAATCGACGCAAGGCTGGCCGTACAGCTCAGTGCCGATTCGTCAGAGCTTACCCAATCGGAGGGCAGTCCAGGGGGCGGGGCGTTTTGTGCCGCTGATCCGATGGGGATGGAGGCGCCAGCGGTCCGGCAGCCCGGTGATGCGGCGGGTCACTGAGAACGAACCCCGGGCGGCGCAATGAGTGGCCGGAGGGGCAGGAAGCCGGGCGCGAACGGGCGAGAGGCGCCCGCCAACGGTCTCGGTGCTGCCCGCCGAGGAGCAGGTAGGGGCCGCTGACGTCAGAGGCGGTGTCTGACGTCATCGGAGGTGTCTGACCGGGGGCGAGGGGGGAGAGGGGGGAGAGGGGGAGAGGGGGCAAGGGGGGAGAGGGGGCAAGGGGGGGGAGGGGGGGGAGGGGGCAAGGGGGGCGAGGGGGTAAAGGGGGGAGAGGGGGCAAGGGGGGAGAGGGGGTAAAGGGGGGAGAGGGGGCGAGGGGGTAGAGGGGGGAGAGGGGGCAGAGGGGGGAGAGGGGGCGAGGGGGTAGAGGGGGTAAAGGGGGGAGAGGGGGCGAGGGGGTAGAGGGGGGAGAGGGGGTAAAGGGGGGAGAGGGGGGAGAGGGGGGAAGGGGGGAGAGGGGGCAGAGGGGGGAGAGGGGGCAGAGGGGGGAGAGGGGGCAGAGGGGGGAGAGGGGGGCGAGGGGGCAGAGGGGGGCGAGGGGGGCGAGGGGGCAGAGGGGGGCGAGGGGGCAGAGGGGGGCGAGGGGGCAGAGGGGGGCGAGGGGGCAAGGGGGGAGAGGGGGCAGAGGGGGGCGAGGGGGGAGAGGGGGAAAGGGGGGAGAGGGGGAAAGGGGGGAGAGGGGGTAAAGGGGGGAGAGGGGGTAAGGGGGGAGAGGGGGCAAAGGGGGGAGAGGGGGCAAAGGGGGGAGAGGGGGTAAAGGGGGGTAAGGGGGGAGAGGGGGCAAGGGGGAGAGGGGGCAGAGGGGGCGAGGGGGCAGAGGGGGGCGAGGGGGCAGAGGGGGGCGAGGGGGCAGAGGGGGGCGAGGGGGGCGAGGGGGTAAAGGGGGGCGAGGGGGTAAAGGGGGGAGAGGGGGCGAGGGGGGAGAGGGGGGCGAGGGGGTAGAGGGGGTAGAGGGGGAGAGGGGGCAAGGGAGGAGAGGGGGAAGAGGGGGGCGAGGGGGTAAGGGGGGAGAGGGGGCAAGGGGGGAGAGGGGGCAGAGGGGGAGAGGGGGCAAGGGGGGAGAGGGGGCAAGGGGGGAGAGGGGGTAGAGGGGAGCGAGGGGGTAGAGGGGGGCGAGGGGGTAGAGGGGGGCGAGGGGGTAGAGGGGGGCGAGGGGGTAGAGGGGGGCGAGGGGGTAGAGGGGGGCGAGGGGGTAGGGGGGCGAGGGGGTAGAGGGGGGCGAGGGGGTAGAGGGGGTAGAGGGGGGCGAGGGGGTAGAGGGGGGCGAGGGGGTAGAGGGGGCAGAGGGGGGCGAGGGGGCAGAGGGGGTAGAGGGGGGAGAGGGTGCAAGGGGGGGAGAGGGGGTAAAGGGGGGAGAGGGGGCAAGGGGGAGAGGGGGTAAAGGGGGGAGAGGGGGCAAGGGGGGAGAGGGGGGAGAGGGGGTAAAGGGGGGAGAGGGGGTAGAGGGGGAGAGGGGGGCGAGGGGGTAGAGGGGGGCGAGGGGGTAGAGGGGGGCGAGGGGGTAAAGGGGGAGAGGGGGCAGAGGGGGGCGAGGGGGCAGAGGGGGGCGAGGGGGTAAGGGGGGAGAGGGGGCAAGGGGGGAGAGGGGGTAAAGGGGGGAGAGGGGGGCGAGGGGGGCGAGGGGGTAAAGGGGGGAGAGGGGGTAAAGGGGGGAGAGGGGGCAAGGGGGGAGAGGGGGCAGAGGGGGGTGAGGGGGCAAAGGGGGGAGAGGGGGCAAGGGGGGGAGAGGGGGTAAAGGGGGGAGAGGGGGGAGAGGGGGTAGAGGGGGGCGTGGGGGCAGAGGGGGAGAGGGGGCAAGGGGGGAGAGGGGGCAAGGGGGGAGAGGGGGCCAGAGGGGGGAGAGGGGGCAGAGGGGGGTGAGGGGGTAAAGGGGGAGAGGGGGCAAGGGGGGAGAGGGGGTAAAGGGGGGAGAGGGGGCAAGGGGGGAGAGGGGGCAGAGGGGGGAGAGGGGGCAGAGGGGGGCGAGGGGGCGAGGGGGGCGAGGGGGCAGAGGGGGGCGAGGGGGTAAGGGGGCGAGGGGGTAAGGGGGGAGAGGGGGTAGAGGGGGGAGAGGGGTAGAGGGGGGCGAGGGGGAAAAGGGGGGAGAGGGGGCAAGGGGGGAGAGGGGGCAGAGGGGGGCGAGGTGGTAAAGGGGGGAGAGGGGGTAAAGGGGGGAGAGGGGGCAAGGGGGGAGAGGGGGTAGAGGGGGGCGAGGGGGGAGAGGGGGCAAGGGGGGAGAGGGGGGCGAGGGGGGGCGAGGGGGTAGAGGGGGGAGAGGGGGCAGAGGGGGGCGAGGGGGTAAAGGGGGGAGAGGGGGCAAGGGGGGAGAGGGGGTAAAGGGGGGAGAGGGGGTAAAGGGGGGAGAGGGGGTAGAGGGGGGCGAGGGGGTAAAGGGGGGAGAGGGGGCAGAGGGGGGCGAGGGGGTAAAGGGGGGAGAGGGGGCAAGGGGGGAGAGGGGGCCGAGGGGGAGAGGGGGGGAGAGGAGGGGGGAGGGGGCCGAGGGGGGAGAGGGGGTAGAGGGGGGCGAGGGGGTAAAGGGGGGAGAGGGGGCAGAGGGGGTAAAGGGGGGAGAGGGGGCAAGGGGGGAGAGGGGGCCGAGGGGGAGAGGGGGGGAGAGGAGGGGGGAGGGGGCCGAGGGGGGAGAGGGGGCCGAGGGGGGGAGAGGGGGCCGAGGGGGGGAGAGGGGGCCGAGGGGGGGAGAGGGGGCCGAGGGGGGGAGAGGGGCCGAGGGGGGGAGAGGGGGCAAGGGGGGAGAGGGGGCAGAGGGGGAGAGAGGGGCAGGGGGGGAGAGGGGGGCGAGGGAGAGAGGGGGCTGAGGGGGAGAGGGGGGCCGAGGGGGGGGAGAGGGGGGCCGAGGGGGGGGAGAGGGGGCGGAGAGGGGGCGAGGGGGGGGCGAGGGGTGCGAGGGGGGGGGAGGGGGGAGGGGGGGGCGAGGGGGGGGGAGAGGGGGGCGAGGGGGGTGAGGGGTGAGGTGAAGGGGGGGCAAGGTGAGCGAGGGGGGCTGGGGAGTGGAGCAGAGAGAGAGAAAGGGAGAGAGAGAGAGAAGGGGGAGTGGGGCAGAGAAAAGGGGGAGTGGGGCAAAGAGAGAGGGCGATTATTCTCTTTTTTTCATGTCACCTTTCAGACCGCCAGTCTTCCAAAAGTCCTTCTCGAACTGATTCTGTCTCCTCTCTCTATTTCTCTTTCTTTTCCCACCCTCCTCTGAGAGCAACACTGTTCTGTCTCTGCCTGCAAACATCATCAGCTCTCACAGGCAAGCTGGATGCTGATACTTTGTTGCTCTTTTGCAAAAAAGCACTCTGCAAAAGTCTTGCTAATATTCTGTGTTTTAAAATGTGTGTGTGCAATTCCTCCCAAGCCATCTCTAAATACTCTGTCACCGTGCATCCTCCCTGTGGGTTTTCTCCGGGGTCTCCAGTTTCAACTCACTGTTTGAAACGTACCGGGGCTGTAGGTTAATAGGATATAAATTGAGTGGCACAGACTTGTAGGCCAAATGGCCGCTTACCGTACTGTATATCTAAACTTAAAGAGAAATTTAAAGAGAAACTTAGAGAAATTTCTTCATGCAGGGGGTAGTATATCTGTGGAATTTCTTGCCACAGATGGCTGTGAAGGTCATGTGACATCACTCGGGCTGGTATTACCCGGTATGGTAACTCATGGTATTTAAACCCCTCCCCAACAAACACAGGCATATGTTCCTTGTATGTCTGGGGTGGCGACAGTGGTGCTGAGCAGAAGCGGGGGTGGGGTTGGGTGGGGCGCACGGCTCTGACTGGAGCACTTTAGAAGGTTCAAAGGTAAATTAGCATAGTTTTAGCCTTGTAGGTCTATTGATAAATGTAAGCTGGGCTACAGGGATATTTTTATAAAAAATAATATATTTGCTGAAAAAATTATAGACTGTCAATTTAGTGTCACCCGGTGGTCTGATCTCCTTTGCAAAGATATGTAACCAACGTTTCGGGCTTGAGCCCTTCATTGAGGTATGAAGAAGTTGATAGGTTCTTGATTATTCAGGGTGTCAAAGATTATGGGGAGGAGGCAGGAGAATGGGGTTGAGGGGAATAATACATCAACCATAATTTGTATGCTGGAGCAGACTCTAGGCTGGATGGCATAAGTCTGCTCCTACATCTTGTGACTGAGGAGCTGTGCAGGGGTCCAGATTCGGGTGGCACAGAGTTTGTGCATTCTCCCCGTGTCCTGGCTGGGCTTTCACCAGGTGCTCTGGTTTCCACCCATCCTTCAAACCGTACAGGGCTGTAGGTTGTAAGTTAATTTGGGTGTAATTGGGTGGCACAGGTAAAAATAGCCGGAATTGGCTTCTACCGTGCTGTATATTCTTCGACCTTTAGCATCTGGGCTAGAAGTTGCTTGTACGAGAGGATTTAGTTGCACTTGCGCTGGAGGGGGCCCGATATGTTGGCAGGGACGTTTGGTATCGAGAAAGTTGAAACTGCTCTACCAATGGGGTGGGAAGCCAGTAGTGGTGGGGCAGGTGAGAATGTTGAAGCAAATCTCGAAGATAAAATGGGAGGCAGGACTGGGAGAGGGTGATCTAATGGACAAAAATGCATGCCTTAGAATTTTACAGCAGAAACAGTCCCTTCGGTCTAACTCGCCCATGCCAACCAAGTTGTCTACTCAAACTAATTTTTTTTTAAAGACATACAGCATGGTAACAGGCCCTTCCGGCCCACGCGTCTGTGCTGCCCAATTAACCTACTACCCCTGTTTTTTTTTGGATGGTGGGAGGAGTTGGGAGCACCCAGAGAAAACCCACACCGACAACGCCGGATTCGAACACTGGTTGCTGGGACTGTAATAGTCTTGTGTTAAACATGCTGGCCTCTTTTTTTTTGCCCCCTTTTCCACTCATCGGGGAGTGCCTTGTAACCTGCAGAAGACATTTGGACAGGTATAAACGGTTTAGAGGGAGATGGGCTGAGTGCAGGCAATTGGAATGAGCATAGATGGACAAGTTGGGCCAAAGGGCCTGTTTCCGTGCTATCAAACTGAATGACCAGTAAAATGTTCCAATGTCAAGATCGTGCGTAACTGGGGGAAAAGCCTGCAGGAGATGTTGCACCTGCTTCCCTTGCTCTTGATGCTAAAGATCAAAGGTTTTTTACAAGTGTTTTTGGGAGAGAGAGTATAATGTCATCATTTCGCAGGCTCTAGGTCGAGCTTTGATAAAATTCCTGACTGGTATTCTTCCACTATCAGAAGTTGAATCCAAGAAGAAGAGGAAGCTGCTGACCATTCACCAGGCGCTTAACAACGACCCAGTGGACGTGAGAACTTTGCGGCAGTGTGCGGTCGGTGAGGGTGGGCTGCTGAGCGATGAGATCCGGAGGAAGGTCTGGCCAAAGCTGCTGAACGTGAATGTTTATGACCTACCTTCAAAGCCAGGTAAGGTAGGGATTGGGATGAAAATTGAAAGTCTGCAGGCCCTGAGATTAAAGTAAAAACACACAGAAATGCTGGAGGAACTCAGCTGGTCTTGCTGCCTCCATAGGAGGTAAAGATGTATCATTGACGTTTCGGGCTTGAACCCTTCTTCAAAGTAGAAGCAAAAAGCAGGCAGGTATCTGAATTAAAGACTGGAGAGAAAGTTAGAAGAATGGGAAGGGGAGGAATACAGACCAACAAAAGGTGTTGATTGGATATTACGAACAAACAACCCTTTTAATTTTTGTTTGGGACTGAAGGGTTTTTGTTAGTACTAACACAGGAACAGCAATGGAAAATTCACTAGACAATGGTAAGTTCAAAATAATATTTTTTTAATTAAACGATCAATTACATAACATTTCTTGCTTATCTCTAAACTTAACCCCCACTATGCACAAATGTAAAATGTAAGTGTGTTTGTGTGATTAAAGTCCCACTCTGAAAAGTCCATTTTTAAAATTTCAACATCATTTTGGTCTTGCTTGAAGGTCTTAAATTCTCAGTTCAGAAATAATCACAATTCTTTTGATGAGATGTCTTGAGAGAGATTCTTTAAATAGATGTGACCTTTTTTTGAGCTGCCAATGTACCTCCTGTAAAAAGGAGAATACAATTCCTGTCTTCCTAGGATCAAATCTATTTACTGAAGATTTTGGAATCTGTTTTCCACACGAAGAATCTGCCCTCTTTTCAAAGGGACAGTGAATGTGGCTATTTTCTTCCATGATTGGGTTAAACAAAGAGGTCATACAAAAAAGGACCCAGTAGAAATCTATCATCTTTTCCAAAGAGACAGCAAAGTGGTCTTCCTTATTTCAAAGCCACTTATTCTGTGTTCCCCTTTTCCCAGGAGTAGCACACAGCAGCACCTATTCTGGTTACTGGAATTCAACCCCGTCTTTCACAAGGTTCCAATTCCTGTGTCACAGGGTTTTAACTTCCGTACTCTCCAAATTGAACTGAATCAAAAATTTCAATTCTTTAATATATTTCTCAAAATCATGTGACAGTTACATCATTAACAAGGTCAGTCCCTAGTCTTGGAAACCACATGACTATCAGTTTTATTACTACGAAAATCTGTTCCTTTTTCAAGACCACTCAATATCTATAACAACCTCATCACTGTTTAAAAACAGATTGCTTCCTCAGCAGTTCTTATTGAGTACTGAGATACTTCAGTTTTTAATAATGAAAATACTTCATTGTTCTTGAATAACTAAGAACCACTTCAGATCCATTAGCTCTGTCTTTCTAGACGCTGTGACTCCGAAAATGAATACAATGGTGTATCTGTAAATGTGCTGTGACCTGTGACCAGGCCACAACTAACTTACTAAAAATACAGATAAAATATTTTAACTCTATAATTTATTTTACTAAGACATTTTTATAAGAAATATAACTTAACTGTAACCTAAATATTACTATTAACAAAGATCCATAAGAATTTGATGAGGAAAGGGGAGAGTTGATTTTTGATTCTCTGAAAGGAGACAGGGAAAAGAGAAGGGAGAGAGAGAGAGAGACAGGGAAAAGGGTGATGGGGGAAGAAGTTTTTTTTGGGGGGGAGAGTTTTAAATAAGCCAAAGAAGTTGATGTTAATGCCATCAGATGGAGAGTACAAAGACGAAAGATAAGGTGCTGTTCCTCCAATTTGCGGGTGGTCTCAATCTGGCAGTGCATGAGACCATGGATGGACATGTCCGCAAGGAAATGGGACAGGGAATTGAAATGGGTGGCCACTGGGAGGTCCCTGCTATTGCAGCAGACAGAGCAGAGGTTCCCAACAAAGCGACCTCCCAGTCTGTGCCCAGTATATTCAATGTGGAGAATTCGGACTGTAGCTGCTGTTGTGTCCAAGCAGGTTTACTCTGGAACAATTTAAAGGTGAATGTTCCATTATTGTCACGAAATGTAACATACTTAAAATCCTTATCTTTTGTCTACTGTAAGGTAGACAGAGAGTTTCCTCTTGTCCAGTGTCCCTCATCGAAACGGTGATCCTGGGCGATCTCCCCTCCAAGCACTGACCAGGCCTGAGCCTGCTTAGCTTCCGAAATCAGACAATCTCTGGTGTATTCAGGCTATTAGCCCATCTTTCCCTCATTTCGGAAGTGTTAAGTGATGGGAATTAATGTTGCATTTGATCAAAGCTGGGGAGTGTTAACTGTTAGGAGGTTGGAGAAAAGTTCCAGTGTTATTTGGAGAGGTTGAAGAAGTGTTTTTTTTTAAAAAAAAAACCACAGAAATCCTGGAGGAACTCAGCAGGTCTTGCAGCACTCATAGTTGGATTGAGCCCTTTTAGGATGTGAGTGAAAAGCAGACAGGCACCTGAATTAAAAGGCTGGGAAGAGGTAAAGAAAGGACAGGGGAAGGAACATACAAAAGGTGTTGATTGGATATGGAGAGGACAGGAGAGGGGAAAGATGAGAATTAATTGGGGGAGGGGGGGGTTTGGCTCTGTGAGTGCAGGGCTGAGGGGAAAGGAGATAAAGGGGGGTGGAGAGAGAGAGCTCGAGGAGAGGATATTGAGGAGGGGAAGGGGATAACGGAAACTGGAGAAGCAGATGATAATGCCATCCAGGTGGAGGGGAGAAGAAGGGCTTAGGCCCAAAATGTCAGTTATATATCTTTTCCTCCAATGGGCGCTGTGAGACCGGCAGAGTTCCTCCAGTGTTTCTGTGTTTTTACTACAATCACAGCTTCTGCAGACTTTACCATTTCACTCCAGGTTGAAGAAGTGGGGAGGTGAAGTTTGATGTGGAGGGCAGATAATTTTCCAAATGGTACGAAATTGGGAAAGACCCTTGTCTGCCATTTAATGAAAATTAGCACACAGGAACAGCACAAGGATAAGAAGGCCTTCAGAGCCAGAGGGTTTGAGTATGGGAGCAGGGATATTGAGCTGCATTTGTACAGGGTCTTAGTGAACCACACTGTGAGCATTGTATCTAAGAAAAGACATTTGTGCTTTGGAAGTTCATCAAGGGTTGACCAGACTGATTGTTGGTATGGCAGGACTTGTTTAAGAAGAGGGTTGTAAATTTGGCAAACACCATCATGGGTATTAGTCTTCACTTCGTAAAGGGCATCTCTAAGAGGCAGTGACTGAAGAAAGTAGCCTCTATCATCAAGGACGTTTACAACCAGGCTATGCCCTCTTCTCACTGCTACTATCAGGAAGGGCGTGCAGGAACCTGAAGTGAAACACCCAACGGTACAAAAACAGCTTCTTCCCCTCCGCCATCAGGTTTCTGAACGGACAATGAACCTGTAGACAGTACCTTGGTTGTTCATCTTTTTGGACTGATTATTTATTTTTAAATAGTGTATTACAGAATTGTAATTTATAGCAACTTTGCACTGTGTTCTGCACAATACTGCTTCCACAAAACAACACATCTTGTGACACGTTCATGACAATAAACCTGATTCTGAGATTAGGATAATTGGAGCTTCGAATAACAGGATATTTTGTAAAACATAGAACACTCTTTGGCCCTCATGATCCATATATTCCTTAAAAATAAAATAAAATTTTATATATATCTCTATCTAAAGTCTAAACCCTCTTTACCCTGTAATTCTTTGTCCAGGAGACTGTTAAAAGCCCCTAATGTTTCAGCCTCCACCACCATCCCTGGCAAGGCATTCCTGGCCCCCACAGCTCTCTGTGGTTTTAAAAAAAAACTTATCCCTGACGTCTCCCCCTAACTTCCCTCCCTTCATATTGTACACATGTCCTCTGGTGTTTGCTGATCCTGCCCTGGAAAACAAGTGCTGGCTGTCCACCCTATCTATTGCCTCTCATAATCTTGTCGACTTCTATTAAGTCTCCGCACATCCTTCTTCGATCCAAAGAGGAAAGTCCCAGCTCTGCTAACTTTGCCTCCTAAGGCCTATTTTTCCAAGCCATGTAACATCTTGGTAAATCTCTGCACCCTCTCAAAAGCTTCCTCCACAGCCTTCCTGAACTAAACGCAATACTTAAATGTGGTCTTGCCAGAGATTTGTAGAATTGCAACATGACCTCTACTCCTGAATTCAATTCCCCCATTAATGAAGCCCCATTAATAGGCCTTCTTAAATATCCTATCAAACTGTGCAGCAATGTCCCTCTGTTCATCGACACTCTTAAGCAACTGACCGTTTACCCTGTACTCAGCCTTCTGGTTTGTCCTTTCAAAATGCATCTCCTGACATTTATCCAGATTGAACTCCATCTTCCACTTATCCGCTCAACTCTGCATCCTGTCTATATCCTTTCGTAAACTATGACAACCTTCAGCTCCATCCACAAAATGACATAATTCCAGCAGGACTTAGCTGATGGGTTGGGATGAGGAAAGGAGGACTTGCTTGTGGGAGCAGGCTGAAGGATGGTGTACGCAGGGTGGCAGGGGTCCTTAGTGATTTTGCACGCCCTCTTCAGACACCAATCCCGATGGATCACGTCGATGGTTGGGGGGAGGGAGACTCCAGTGATCCTCTCTGCGCTCTAATGGTCCTTTGGATTGACCTCCAATCCATTTCTCTGCAGCAACTGAACCACATTGATGCAGCCTGGAGCTGACAGGAGTGATGTTATTGAGCTTTATAAAATCATAAGGGGAATGGATCAGGTGGGTGGGCAGGGAAATGTTTGGAGTTGTGAACGTTCTTGGCAAATTGGGTTGAAGCGTGATTTCTCATTTCAGGCAAGGGTGTAAGGGAAGGCCACAAAGACTACAACCAGGTCGTCATGGATGTACACCGGTCACTCCGCAGGTTTCCACATGGTAGGTTTGAAAATGAAGGCTGGCATTTTGTTTAAGTAATCCTCATCTGTCTGTAACTGATCTGTGTTGTTGAATTTGCACTTTGCTGTGTTCAGAATCGGAATTTATTGTCACGAACATGAAATTTGATGTTTTGTGGTAGCATCATAGAGCAAACATTCATTTTATAACCATCTTACAACACTACTGTTTAAAAAAAAAAATTAAAATAAGAGTGCACAAAGTGTATGGTTCATTGATCATTCAGGAATCTGATGGCAGCGGGGAAGAAGCTGCCCTTGTGCTGCTGAGGGAACGTCTTCAGGCTCCTGTAGCAGAGTGAAGAGGGAATGGCCTGGGGGGGTGGAGGATCTTTGAGGATAGAGGCTGCTTTTTTTTATATAAAGACACCACCTCATGTAGAAGTCCTCAATGGAGTCTGGTGCCAGTGATATCAGGCCGAGTTAACAATCATCTGGAGTTTATTCTTGTCCTGAGAGTTGATCCATGGAGATGTTCACACCCAGGAATTTGAAGTTCTTGACCCTCTCCGCTACTGAGCCCTCGATGAGGACTGGGTTGTGTTCCCCTGACTTCCGCCTGAAGTCCCCAATCATCTCCTTGGTTTTGCTGACATTGAGCGCAAGGTTGTTGTCGTTACACCATTCAACGAGCTGATCCGTCTCCCTCCTGGACGCTTTCCTCATTGCTGTTTGTGATTCTGCCGACAACTGTGGTGTCTTCAGCAAACTTGTAAAAGACATTGGAATCGTGACTGGTCACACAGTCATGGGTGTATAATGAGTAGAGAAATGAGCTAAGCAAGCATTCTTGAGTTGCGTCTTTGTTGATAA
This sequence comes from Narcine bancroftii, assembly GCF_036971445.1. Classification (NCBI taxonomy): domain Eukaryota; kingdom Metazoa; phylum Chordata; class Chondrichthyes; order Torpediniformes; family Narcinidae; genus Narcine; species Narcine bancroftii. Next base: position 489,414,039 of record NC_091469.1, on the reverse strand, counting down.
TCAGTGAGTAGGAGATGCTGTTTCCAGTTCATACTGTCTGTGCTTTTCTGATGAGAAAGTCAAGGACCCAGTAAATGGGTTATTATAAATTTATGATTCAATTCTGGTAATGGGAACAATTTGTTTCCCATGGCAGGGGAGTCCAGGGCAAGAGGGCACAGCAGGATTGAAGGACACCCATTTAAAACATGAGGATTTTCTTCAGAGAGTGAACCTCTGGAATTTGCACCCACGGGGGGCTGTAGAGGCCAGGTCGTTGAGTATATTTAAGGCAGAGATTGATAGATATCTGAATAGTCGGGGTATCAAAGGTTATGGTGAGAAGGCAGGGGAGTGGGGTTGAGTGGGAGGATCAGACTTGATGAGTAGAATGGCCTACTTCTGTTCCTATACCTGATGGTATGGAACATGTCGTTTTGCTTAATGCACCTCTGATCCAAGCTCTCTGGTTGACTGTACAAGTTGCACAAATGTGAGGACCCAAAGTTTGTTTGGGTCACCAACTTTACAACTAAAGTAGAGGACCTAGGCTTTCTCAATAAGTGCAGTCATGTTGCATCTTTGAGCCTTAAGTGTATACTTAAGTGTAACAGAATGTATCGCAGCTGTTGCGACGTTGACGAGAGATTTCTGCTGTATTGAATCTTCCTGAAGACAATAAATGCTATTAAGTACATTTACTATGCTATTGCCTGAAGAACGTGTAACAACATGCATTCAATTTAAATTAATGTAATGCACAGCATCAATATATGTAAGCTGCTTTTATTTCTTTTTTCTTCTTTGGCTTGGCTTCGCGGACGAAGATTTATGGAGGGGGTAAAAAGTCCACGTCAGCTGCAGGCTCGTTTGTGGCTGACCAGTCCGATGCGGGACAGGCAGACACGATTGCAGCGGTTGCAAGGGAAAATTGGTTGGTTGGGGTTGGGTGTTGGGTTTTTCCTCCTTTGCCTTTTGTCAGTGAGGTGGGCTCTGCGGTCTTCTTCAAAGGAGGCTGCTGCCCGCCAAACTGTGAGGCGCCAAGATGCACGGTTTGAGGCGTTATCAGCCCATTGGCGGTGGTCAATGTGGCAGGCACCAAGAGATTTCTTTAGGCAGTCCTTGTACCTTTTCTTTGGTGCACCTCTGTCACGGTGGCCAGTGGAGAGCTCGCCATATAATACGATCTTGGGAAGGCGATGGTCCTCCATTCTGGAGACGTGACCCATCCAGCGCAGCTGGATCTTCAGCAGCGTGGACTCGATGCTGTCGACCTCTGCCATCTCGAGTACCTCGACGTTAGGGGTGTGAGCACTCCAATGGATGTTGAGGATGGAGCGGAGACAACGCTGGTGGAAGCGTTCTAGGAGCCGTAGGTGGTGCCGGTAGAGGACCCATGATTCGGAGCCGAACAGGAGTGTGGGTATGACAACGGCTCTGTATACGCTTATCTTTGTGAGGTTTTTCAGTTGGTTGTTTTTCCAGACTCTTTTGTGTAGTCTTCCAAAGGCGCTATTTGCCTTGGCGAGTCTGTTGTCTATCTCATTGTCGATCCTTGCATCTGATGAAATGGTGCAGCCGAGATAGGTAAACTGGTTGACCGTTTTGAGTTTTGTGTGCCCGATGGAGATGTGGGGGGGCTGGTAGTCATGGTGGGGAGCTGGCTGATGGAGGACCTCAGTTTTCTTCAGGCTGACTTCCAGGCCAAACATTTTGGCAGTTTCCGCAAAGCAGGACGTCAAGCGCTGAAGAGCTGGCTCTGAATGGGCAACTAAAGCGGCATCATCTGCAAAGAGTAGTTCACGGACAAGTTTCTCTTGTGTCTTGGTGTGAGCTTGCAGGCGCCTCAGATTGAAGAGACTGCCATCCGTGCGGTACCGGATGTAAACAGCGTCTTCATTGTTGCTTTTATAGCCTGTCTATATCTATCGTGACTAAGCATGCCCAGGCTCAACACAACGTTTGTACAACACCTGTGCTGAGTGCATGTCCAGGCAGGCTTGGATTGACTAAAGCAGCTTGCTTTGTGGACAATATATTGGTAGACTTAAAATATGACAGGAAATCACAAAATAGTGTATATCTAAACAAAATGGTATGCGATAGGAAATATTTAAGGTGATTTTTGTCATCAGCAGGCCAAAATCCCTAAAATACAATCAAAACTGTTCAGGAAGCAAATTCTTCATTATCCAGTGTTATTAAAGATGTGATTTGGAGAGACCAGATAAGCCTGTCAGAAGGGGAAGTCCTGCTTGACTAATCTTCTCGTGATCCAGTTGATGTGGTGTACATGTACTTTCAAAAGGGTTTTGAGACGGGTGTGTAAAATTCAAGGCCATGGTAGGAGGTAATGTACTGATGTGGAAAGAAAGCTGGTCAGCAGGTAGGAAGCAGAGATTGGTTTTTAAATGGCTCCTTATCAGATTGGGTAGGCAGTTACTCATGGGGTATCACAATATATATACAATACATATTGATAATCTAGACCAGCCATTCTCAATGGGGGCCCTCAGGCCTTTCTGGAGGCCACAGCACATTTAAGAAAAAGCCTTGTTTTCTTTTCACCTTGCGTAACATAAATATTTTAAATGTTTTTTTTTATGTATAACTAAAACTTGAATGCCTCACAGGGAAGGGGTCCTGTAAACTTTGAGCAGAGCCGTAAGGGGCCATAGCCCAAAAGAGTCAAGAATGGTTGATCTAGACAAAAGAACTGAATGCAATTTCTCTAAATTTTCAGATGAGCAGGGGGGGCAATGGGGCAAAAGGCTGCAGGGTGTCTTGGACTGGTGAGAAGAGTGGGCAAATGTGTGGCAGAGTAAAAACACCAAGCAAGAGAAACTCAGCAGGCCAAGAAGTGTCCCTTACATAGGAACATAGGGAGTAGGAACAGGAGGAGGCCAAAAATGGCCCATCGAGCCTGCGCCGCCATTCAATACCATCATGGCTGATCTCATTTATGACCTAACTCCACCTACCTGCCTTCTCCCCATATCCCCTAATTCCTCTATCACCTCATTCCGCCCATCGAGCCTGCTCCGCCATTCAATACCATCATGGCTGATCTAATTTATGACCTAACTCCACCTACCTGCCTTCTCCCCATATCCCCTAATTCCTCTATCACCTCATTCCGCCCATCGAGCCTGCTCCGCCATTCAATACCATCATGGCTGATCTCATTTATGACCTAACTCCACCTACCTGCCTTCTCCCCATATCCCCTAATTCCTCTATCACCTCATTCCGCCCATTGAGCCTGCTCCGCCATTCAATACCATCATGGCTGATCTCATTTATGACCTAACTCCACCTACCTGCCTTCTCCCCATATCCCCTAATTCCTCTATCACCTCATTCGGCCCATCGAGCCTGCTCCACCATTCAATACGATCATGGCTGATCTAATTTATGACCTAACTCCACCTACCTGCCTTCTCCCCATATCCCCTAATTCCTCTATCACCTCATTCCGCCCATCGAGCCTGCTCCACCATTCAATATGATCATGGAAAAAATACAGAACCAACGTTTCGGGCTTGAGCCCGTCATCAAGGTAGGGAAAAATGTCGGCAGGCGTCCGAACAGAAAGAGAAGGTTGCAAAGATAGGCGGAGGAGGGAGGGAGGGAGGAGACAGATCAAGGGAAGGAGGGATGGCTGGGTGAAGGGAGGGAGGAGACAGATCAAGGGGAGGGGGGATGGCTGGGTGAAGGGAGGGAGGAGAACTGGAGAGGGAAGAGGAGAGGGGGAAGGTCAGCAGAAAATGGAAAAATCAATGCTAATGCCATCTGGCAGGAGAGTGCCCAGGCGGAAAATCAGGTGTTATTCCTCCAATTTATGGGTGGTCTTGGTGGGACATTACATAAGGCTGTCGACAGACATGTGAGTGTGGGAGTGTGACACAGAACTGAAATGGTTGCCTAATCTTTCTGATGTGAAGGCCACAAAGGGAGCACTGGATGCAGTAAATCAGACCTGGGGATACACAAGTTGCTTCAATTGAAAGGCCTGTTTGGGGCCCTTGACTGCTGAGGGAGGAGGTGTGGGTGTAAATGTGGCACCTCCTGCAGCCACAGGAGAAGGTTCCGGGGATGGGGTTGAACAATATAGCACAGAACAGGCCCTTTGGCCCTCAATGTTGTGCCGACTCGTATTCCTTTCTTTAAAAAAAGTGCTAAACCCTCCCTACCCCATAACCCTTTATTTTCCTTCCATTCATGTGTCTAAGAGTCTCTTAAATGCCCCCAATATTTCAAACTCCACCACCATCCCTGGCAAGGCATTTCAGACTCCCACACCCTGATTTCTCCCCTAAACTTCCCTTCCTTCACTTTGTACATGTGTTTTCTGGTGTTTGCTGATCCTGCTCTGGGAAATGGGTGTCCACCCTATCTATGCCTCATAATCTCCCTTCTACACTCCAGAGAAAAGTTCCATCTCTGCTAACCTTGCCTCATAAGACTTTTTTTCCAGTCCAGGCAACATCCTGGTAAATCTCCTCTGTCCCCTCTCCACAGCTTCCACATCCTTCCTGTAATGAAGTGACCAGAACTGAACACAACACTCTAAGTGTGGTCTAAGCAAAGATTTGTAGAGGTGCAACATGACCTCTCTACTCCTGAATTCAATCCCCCTATTAATGAAGCCCAGCATCCCATAGGGCTTAACTAGCCTATCAACCTGTGCGGCAAACTTTTTTTAAAATAATTTTTTATTTTTCACACTGTGAACCATATCAACTAAAATATATACAAACGTTTCTCATTAAATATACACAGTGGCATTTTCTCCCTTTTTCCCCCCTCCCCCTTCCCACCCCCCTCCAAACCCATTAAATGTTCAACATATACAATACAATAAAACCATTAAACAATGTCATCGCACAATGAAAATAAACAAGGAATTTGTGTCATCTTTTACACACTGGATCAAGTCATTTTGTCTTCTTATCATTTTAGGGGGTGGATGTCCGAGGCAAGCCCTCTCTGTTGTGTTCCATGTACGGTTCCCAAATTTGTTCAAATAATGTGACTTTATTTTTTAAATTATATGTTATTTTTTCCAATGGAATACATTTATTCATTTCTATGTACCATTGCTGTACTCTCAGGCTCTCTTCTGATTTCCAGGTTGACATTATACATTTTTTTGCTACAGCGAAGGCTATCATAATAAATCTTTTTTGCGCTTCATCCAGTTTGAGGCCTAATTCTTCTTATATTACTTAGAAGAAAGATCTCTGGATTTTTTGGTATGTTTTTTTTTGTGATTTTATTTAATATCTATGTGGAAAACTTGAGGGATGTATGGATTTGGACCCCAAGGTCCCTCTGTTCATCCACACTCTTAAGTAAACGATATTAACCTTGTACTCAACCTCTGGATTGTCCTTCCAAAATATATCACCTCACACTTATCCAGATTGATCTCCATTTGCCACTTTTATGTCCAACTCTGCATCCTGTCTATATTCTCTTGTAACCTTCAACAAACTCCAGCTCCATCCACAACTCCTCCAACCTTTGTGTCATCTGCACACTTACTGATCCATCCTTCTGCCTCTTCATCCAGGTCATTTATAAAAATCTCAAAGAGCAGGGCTCCCAGAACAGATCCCTGTGAAACTCAACTAGTCACTGACCTCCAGGCAGAATACTCTTCTTCCACAACTACTCTCTGCTTTCTTCCTACAAGCCAATTTTTTATCCGCACGGCCAAAGTCCACTGATCCTGTGCCTCATAAGTTTCTGGATGAGTCTTTCGTGGTGACCTTGTCAAAAGCCTTGCTAAAATCCATGTCGACCACATCTTCCGTCCTACCCTCATTTGTTACCTCCTCAAAAAACTCAATTAGACTCGTGAGGCACGATCTTCCCTTCACAAAGCCACACTGACTATCCTTGAGTCGACTGGACTTCTCCAAATGCTCATAGATCCTCTCTTTAAGAATCCTCTTGTAAGACTTGCTGGTCTATAATTCCTAGGATTCTCCCTATTACCTTTTTTAAACAAGGGGACTGCATTTGCCATTCTCCAATCCTCCAGCATCTCCCCTGCTGGTCAAACAGGATTGAAACATCATAGCTACTGGCCCAGCTGTCACTTGTCTCACTTCTCACAGCAAACCGGGGTAAATCACAATCTTGATGCTTTTAAGAAGATCCAACATTTCCTCTTCCTTAATCTCCATATTGTCCAGCACATAGGCCTGTTCTATTCTGACCTCACCCTGATCAAGGACCTTTCCTCTTGAAGCAAAGTATTCATTTAGGACGTCCCTGACCTCCTCCACCTCCAGGCATATGTTGACTCACTTATCCTTTAGCGGCCCCACTTTTATTCTCGTCATCCTTCTGTTCTTGACATGTGCGTAGAACATCTTGGGGTTCTCCTTAATCCAAGGCCTTCTCATGCCCCCTTCCAGCTCTCCCATGTCCTTTCCTAAGCTTCCTAGCTACCATATATTCTCATGAGCCCTTCCTGTTTCCAGCTAATGTATGCTTCCTTCTTCCTCTTGACTAGTTGCCCAGCTATGTTGAATCTAAGGGAGCTGTGGTCACTCTCACTAAAATGCTCCCCCACTGAGAGGTCAACCACCTGACCAGGCTCATTATCCAGAGCTAGATCCAGTCCGGCCTCTCCTCTCATTGGCTGGTCCACAGACTGTGTCAGGAATCCTTCTTGTACATATTTGACAAATTCAGCCCCATTTATCCCTCTTGCAGTCAGTGGGTGCCAGTCAATGTTAGGGAAGTTGAAATCACCCATAACTACAACCCTGTATTTCCTGCACCATTCCAAAATCTGCCTGATCATCTGTTCCTTGGTGTCCCGAGAATTATTTGGGGCCCTATAGATGACTCCCAGCACAGTGATAGCTCCCTTCCTATTCTGACTCCCACCCACACTAACTCAGTGGATCCTCCCTCTGGAGCATCCATCCTTTCTATAGCTGTGGTACTATCCCTGACCAGTAATGCTACTCTCTCTCTCCCCCCCTGCCCCTCACCTCGCCTTACCTCCCATCTTATTCCTTTTAAAACACGTAAACCCTGAGCCAATCTGGCCCATTCTCCAGCCAAGTTTCAGTAATGGCCACAACATCGTAGTTCCATGTACTGATCCATGTTCGTCGAAGTTCATCCACTTTATTCCTAATACTCCTAGTGTTGAAATAGACACATTTCAACCCCTCTAACTAGCTACATTTATGTTTTGTCCCTTGCCTGTCCTTCCTCACCAATTCAGAGCACCTTTTGTGTTTCTACCTTGATCCTTGCCCTCACATTCTGGTTCCCACCCCCTGCCAAACTCGTTTAAACCCTCCCCAACAGCTCTAGCAAACTGCCCACCAGGATATTGGTCCCTCTCCAGTTCGGGTGCACCCCGTCCTTTTTGTACAGGTCAAACCTTCCCTAGAGGAGATCCCAATGATCCACAAATCTGAACCCCTGTCGCTTGCACCAACTCTTCAGCCATGCAATCATCTGCCACAATGTCCTGTTCCTTTCCTCTCCAAAGATTACTACCCTGCTTTTTAACTCTATCCAAATTCCCTATATTTCCTCTTCAGGACCTTATTCCTACTCCCTACCACGGCTCCCCCTCCCCCTCCAGAGTGTTGAGTACTCTATCAGAGACATCCCTGATCCTGGCACCTGGGAGGCAGAATACTATCAAGATCCCCTATCTTGTTCACAGAATCTCTGACTGCAGTAAAAACACAATGCTGGAGAAACTCAGCAGGTCAAACAGTGTACTTTATAAAGCAAAGATAAAGATACATATCTGACTTTTTGGGCTTTAGCCCTTCAAGGTTTTACTCCAGTTGTACAGGGCCTTGGTAAGGCCACATCTTGAGTATTGTGTATAGCAAGGAAATCCTTCTTTTGAGGGGGTGCAACAAAGGTTCACCAGACTGATCCTTGGGACAGCAGGACTGATGGATGAAGAAAGACCAGATAGACCAGGGTGATACTGATCGAGATTTAGAATGAGAGGGATTTCAGTGAGATGTCCAAAATTCCGATAGGACGAAACAGGCCAAATGCAGGAAGAAAGTTGGGCGTCCAGAACAAAGCTGGGGGTGGAGTCACAGTCTATGGATAAGGAGGAAGCCATTTAGAATGTTATGAGGATAAACTACTTAAGTCAGAGAGCTGTGAACTTGTGGAATTCCCTCTCACAGAAAGTGTTGCGGCCAGTTTGTTAGCTAGATTCAGAAGGGAGTTGGCTGTGGCTCTATTGGTTGAAGTGAACAAGGGAATGGAGAGTGTGACAGATTATATTTTATAATGTATATAGATGTTTTAAAGGAGATAAATTGTGGCAGATTTTTTTTAGTGTAGGTTACATATGAACACTTCAAAATAGATCGCATTTAAAATGCTGGAGCTCTGCTCAAGCCAGACAGTCCAGGCTCCGGGTGCCTTTGCAAAAACTTTGAAGAGTGCCCATAAGGACTTCACAAGTAGGTGTTAATTGGACATGCTGTGGAGTAATGGATTATTGTTTTGGAAAGCAACAGATGAACAAACTTGGAAGATTGGGTCTGGTGCTGCAGTCTGTCTAAATGCATCATGTGGTTTTCTCTGAGAGAGAGAGAATTCAGTTCTACAGTTCAGAAGCAGCAGCTGGGACTGGAACAGGACAAGCTGGCAAGCTTGTGGAAAAACACCATTTTGAAGACTGGTTGTGAGTGCTTAGTTCAGCTTGGTAAAAGCCCTTGTGGTCCATAAAAGAGGAGATGGCTGGCCGTATAATATTTTGCTTAAAATAAGGGAAACAAAAAGGAACTCTGTGTGTCCTGAAAGAAAGAGGTTATCATCTGGTAAACCCTGAGGGGGCAAGGTTCTTCGGCAAGACACTGAAGTGGCTGATCGGAAGGGATCAGTTGTGTGTGTCCAAAGAGCAGGAAATCTCTCTCTGAAAACTGACAAGAACCTTCCTAAGCGGTAACCATTTACCTTTCAAGCACCAAAGCCTGGTGAAATTCATAAATGAATTGCCTGATACCAGTGAACTTTGGGGAGTGAGAAGTGAGATTGGACACATTACATACATGTGCACTTAGAATTAGAAGGGGGTTAAGTTAGGTTATTAGTAATGTTAAAGTTTTATCCTGTTTTTATATTTAAAGAAAATTAAAAGTAACTTTTGTTTAAGTAACCATTTGTCTTGCTGAATTTCTATTGCTGCTGGGTTTTGGGGTCCTCTGGCCTCATAACAAGAGAAAGCAGGAATACATTCCAGGGGTGGGGGGGGAATCCCATGATCAACCATGATCGTGTTGAATAGTGGAGCATTCTCAAGGGGGTGAATAACCTCCCATTTTCTGTTTCTGTGTATGAGTCGGTTTCTAATTAATGGGAGTCTGAACAGAATACTGTTTATTTCCTTCATGTACAGGTACTTCTGTTTAGAACTGGATTGAACGGATTGTATTTCTCCTGTGTTTTAATTTATTGTTTTTGCTTTCAGGGATGCGAGCAGATCAGCGAGCAGTGCTGCAAGAGCAACTGATTAATGTCATCCTCTACGTCTTGCAAAGGAATAAGCAACTTCACTATTATCAAGGCTATCACGATGTTGCTGTGACCTTTCTCCTGGTGGTCGGAGAAAGGATGGCCATCGCACTAATGGAGATTCTCTCTTCCCATCATCTCAGGTGAAGAGCCAGTAACCACCTCCCATCCACACCAGCCACGTGTGAGTGATTTGAGCCCTGCAGTCTTGCTCAGAATGATCGATCTATCCACTTGTGGGATTATTCTCTCCTCCGACATGATTGAGAATCAGTCGTTTTACCAGAGGAGGTTCGCCAGGTTGATTCTAGAGTTGAGGGTGCTAGAATTTCTGAGAATAGGAGGGGATCTTATTGAAATGTATAACATTATGAAAGGCTTAGATAAGATGTATGTAAATTGTTCCCATTGGTAGGGGAGATGAGAATGAGGGGGCAGGACCTCAAGATTCAGGGTAGTAGATTTAGGACAGAGGTGAGGAGGAATGGCTTTTCCCAGAGGGTGGTGAATTATGGAATTTGCTGCCTATTGAAGCGGTGGAGCTGACCTCAGTAAATATATTTAAGATGAAATTGGATAGATTTTTACAAAGTTGGGGAGAAGACAAGTAGATGGAGCTGAGCCTGACATCAGATCAGCCATTGACTGACAGAGCAGGCTCGGTGGGCCGGATGGATGACCCCTGCTCCTATTTTTGGCCCCTGCTCCTATTTTTGGCCCCTGCTCCTATTTTTGGCCCCTGCTCCTATTTTTGGCCCCTGCTCCTATTTTTGGCCCCTGCTCCTATTTTTGGCCCCTGCTCCTATTTTTGACCCCTGCTCCTATTTTTGACCCCTGCTCCTATTTTTGACCCCTGCTCCTATTTTTGACCCCTGCTCCTATTTTTGACCCCTGCTCCTATTTTTGACCCCTGCTCCTATTTTTGACCCCTGCTCCTATTTTTGACCCCTGCTCCTATTTTTGACCCCTGCTCCTATTTTTGACCCCTGCTCCTATTTTTGACCCCTGCTCCTATTTTTGACCCCTGCTCCTATTTTTGACCCCTGCTCCTATTTTTGACCCCTGCTCCTATTTTTGACCCCTGCTCCTATTTTTTGACCCCTGCTCCTATTTTTTGTGTTCTTATTGGGACTTTGCAAGCATGAACTGGGAACAATTTCTCTTTTTTTTTCAGACGTACAGCACAGTAACAGACCCTGCTGGCCCAGGAACCTGTGCCACCCAATGAACTTGCAACCCCTGTACGTTTCGAAGTGCGAGGGGAGGAGGGGAAACTCGCGCAGATACTGGGGGAATGTACAAACTCCTTATAGACAGTGAAGGATTTGAACTCGAGTTGCTGCCTGCTGTAACAGCATTGTGCTAACCGTTGCACTCATTTTGGGCTGGGGGTCTAAGGGTTGTGGCACTTGGATTCTGTGTCTGACCTGGGGTAGGGTCAAGCCTGTAATGAATAAGAAATAGGACTCTGCCATCGGAGCCTGGTTTCCCATTCTGTAAAATGATGATTACACTGACCTTGGCCTCAGTCTCACTTTTCTTGATTTTCCCGAAAGATCAAAAATCTGTCTGAATGTGCTCAATGATTCAATTTCCTATCCTTGCTGGGCAAAAAAATTCCAGAAGATTCCTAGAACACTACAGCACAGAAACGTGGCCTTTTTGCCTCTCTATTCCGTGCCAAACTATTTGTTTGCCTAGTCTTAGCGATGTGCGCCCAGAACATAGCCCTCCAAACTGGAATTCAAGCAACTGACAGCCTCTAGCAAACTACAAAAAAAAAGAATATAATCTGTTTTTAAAAAAAGACAAGATTAAAATTGGTGTGCCTCGCCATCTCGAATAACTGGAAAATTAACATATCTGGCATCTACCAAGCTCCATAGATGCTGGATATCAGGGTTTTTTTCACTGTACCTGTCCAATGTTAAATGTCAAAATCGAATCGGCATTCACCACCTCTGCTAGCAGATCGTTCCACACTGTCACTGCCCTCTGGCTGAAGATGTTCTCCGCAATGTTGCCTCCAAATATTTCTCCTTTCACCCTTGACCCATGTCCTCGAGTTCTTGTCTCACCCAACCTCAGTGGAAAAAGCCTGCTTGCACTTGTGCCATAATTTCCATCAAATTTCCTTTTATTCTCCAATGCACTTGCGCCATAATTTCCATCAAATTTCCTTTTATTCTCCAATGCTCCCGGGAATAAAGTGCTAACCTATTCAGCCTTTCCATATGGCTCAGGTCCTCAAGTCCCAGCAACATCCTTGTAAATTTTTTCTGCACTCTCTCAATCTTGCTGATACCATTCCTGTCTTATCGGTGATCAAAACTGCACACAGTACTCCAAATTTGGTGTCATCTGTGTCATAGAATATTGAAATCTACAGCACAATTACAGGCTCTTTGGCCCCAATAATGTGCTGACCTATTGCTTGAACAGCTGCCAAGAATTTTCCCACTGCATAATCCTTCATTTTTCATGGTTCCAGTTCTTAACAGTCTGTTCCTCTCCTCTTGCATGAATCACAAGGGCTTTGACCAGGCCGTCTTCCAAACGGGCTTTCCAGCTTGTCCTCTTCCAGTCCCCAGCTACTTCTGCTGTCTGTATCTCTCTCTCTCTTTCGACCTCTCTCGACATAGTGGCTCTGACATGCTCTTTCATTTGTCGCCTTTTGTAAACAACAATCCATTGACCACTCTTCAAAGCTCTTGCAAAAGCTGTGGAGCTGATCTGTCTAGCATGGGACAGAGTTCCAGTATTTCAAATAAGATCTGTTTTCAAGTGTTTGTATGTGACCTACTCTAACAAATCTTTCCCAGTTTATTTCACAAAAACATATCTATATACTCTGTCACAAGTCTCTTGAAAGATCCTATTGTCCCCACTTCCATCACCGTTGCCGGCAACACATTCCATGTGTTCACCTCTCTCTGTGTAAGGAATTATCTCTAACATCCCCCCTGTACTTACTCCCAAGCACCTCAAAACTACACCCACTCATGTTAGCCTCTGGGCGTCCACATGATCAATGCCTCTCATCATCTCGTACACATCTATCAGGTCACCCCCTCACCCTCCATTGCTTCGAGGAGAAAAGACCAATTCCAATCCAGGGAGCATCCTTGTAAATCTCCTTTGGACCCTCTCTACAGTCTCCACACTGCAGTGAGGTGACCAGAACTAAACGCAATATTCCATGTGGGGTCTAACCAAGGTCTTGTATAGCTGCAACATCACCCTATAGCTCTTGAACCCAATCCCATAGCTGATGAAGATCAACATACCATATGCCTTCTTAACAACACTATCAATCTCACACATCTTTGAGTGTCCTATGGACAAGGATCCCAAGATCTCTGTTTGTCTACTCTGTTCAGAGACGTCCCATTGACATTGCATTCTGCCTAGATTTGACCTGCTGAAATGAACCACTTCTCACTTTTCTGGGTGAAACTCCATCCTCCACTTCTCAGCCCAGCTCTCAATATCCCTCTAGCAACCCTCCAGTGTATTCATAACACCACTCACTATCATGTCATCTGCAAACTTACGAACCCATCCTCCACAGATCAGCACGGGCTGGATATTCATTTGGTTGTGGACTGTTCCTGAATTATGCTAAAAATTATGCAATCAGAAGCAAACATGTTGATAAAGAAGCTGAACGTGGTTGGGGTTTGGCAGCCACCCTGAGGGGCTTCTGCAGAGATGTCTTGTGGCTGAGATGATTGACCTCCAGCCACCACAATCATCTTCCTCTGAGCTCGTCGTGGTTCCAGTTTTCCTCCCTATCTGCACCTCTTACCATTTGATGCACTTTTATCAAAGGTCAAGTTTATTATCTTCTGACTTCATGTACAACCAGATGAAATAGGGTCTCTTCAGACCACAGTGCACACACATACACAGCACATTCTGTAATAACAGTGCATGGCACGGTTACCGTAGGGGTGAGCGCAACACCATTTTTTGCGTAGCTCTATTAAAGCACCAGCAACCTCAAGTTAGAATTCCGCACTCTCTATAAGGCATTTGTAGGTTCTCCCAGTGTCTGCGAGGATTTCCTCCAGGTGCTCTTGTTCCCACTTGTTATCATACTGTATCTCTAAATTTAAAAAACAAATCAAATATATTGTTTAAAATAAATATGTATAATCATGTGGTAAATGTTGGAGCTCTCTAAAACTCGGGTTAGACCACACTTGTTCAGTTCTGGTTGCCTCATTACAGGAAGGATGTTGAAGCTATGGAGAGGAGGCAGAGGAGATTTACCAGGATGTTGCCTGGATTGGAGAACGTGTCTTATGAGGCAAGGTTAGCAGATTAAAAGGATTTTGAGAGACGTAGGCAGCCAGCACTTATTCCCTGGGGCGAGAATAGCAAATGCCAGAGGACATCTGTACAAAGTGAGGAGAGGAAACCTTTTTTTTTAATGTATATACCCACAGTGTAGTGGGTACCTGGAAATCATTGCCGGGGGTGGTGGTGGATCCCTGTACGATAGGGATATTCAAAAGACTCTAAAGGCAGGCACATGAATTCAAGAAAAAGAGAAGGTTCTGCGTGTGATTTGGGGAAGGTTTAGTTTGTTGAGTAGGTTTATATAGGTCGGCACAACATCGTGGGCTGAAGGGCCTGTACTGTGCTGTTAAGTTCTATAAATATTTTGGAACAATTTACTTGGTTTCATTTATGAGAGATCCAAGGTTGCAGGACATCATCCATCAATCTCACAGCCTGCGGGAAGAAACTAGTTCTCAGTCCTGATTTTAAAGCTCCTGTACCTCTTTCCTGATGGTAATAGGTGAAAGATCCTGTCTGATGGATGATAGGGATCCTCAATAAATCTCTGAGCTCTAAGCAATGCTCCCAGTGAATGTCATCAGTAGAGGAAATAGAGACCCCCCCAGTGATCTTTTTGGTTGTTTTAATGACCCTCTCTATTGACTTCCCGTCCATGGCTACTGTACCATGCAAAAATTTGCTTTTCTATTTATTCATCTCTTCGAGCTGAAAATCCTGAATTAAGATCTTTAGAAGTGCTCTCTTACAAAGAGGAGGCACATTTAACATGTGTATGGAATGGTTCCTCTAGCCGTACCAGCTTGGAAAGATATCCTGCTCTTCAATGTGAAGAATGTGGAATGGTTCCTGGAGCTGAATCACCTTGGAGAGAGCCCACTCTTCAATATGAAATAGCTTCTCGGCTCTATCACCTTGGCGAGACTCCGTTCTTGAGCATGAAGAGTCTGGGTTGGCCCTTCCAGCCATACAAGGTCAACCTCTGCTCAGTCCCACAAGGTCAACCTCTGCTCAGTCCCACAAGGTGAACATCTGCTCAATCCCACAAGGTCAACCTCTGCTCAGTCCCACAAGGTCAACCTCTGCTCAGTCCCACAAGGTCAACCTCTGCTCAGTCCCACAAGGTCAACCTCTGCTCAGTCCCACAAGGTCAACCTCTGCTCAGTCCCACAAGGTCAACCTCTGCTCAGTCCCACAAGGTCAACCTCTGCTCAGTCCCACAAGGTCAACCTCTGCTCAGTCCCACAAGGTCAACCTCTGCTCAGTCCCACAAGGTCAACCTCTGCTCTGCTCAGTCCCACAAGGTCAACCTCTGCTCTGCTCAGTCCCACAAGGTCAACCTCTGCTCAGTCCCACAAGGTCAACCTCTGCTCAGTCCCACAAGGTCAACCTCTGCTCAGTCCCACAAGGTCAACCTCTGCTCTGCTCAGTCCCACAAGGTCAACCTCTGCTCTGCTCAGTCCCACAAGGTCAACCTCTGCTCTGCTCAGTCCCACAAGGTCAACCTCTGCTCTTCTCAGTCCCACAAGGTCAACCTCTGCTCTGCTCAGTCCCACAAGGTCAACCTCTGCTCTGCTCAGTCCCACAAGGTCAACCTCTGCTCTGCTCAGTCCCACAAGGTCAACCTCTGCTCAGTCCCACAAGGTCAACCTCTGCTCAGTCCCACAAGGTCAACCTCTGCTCAGTCCCACAAGGTCAACCTCTGCTCAGTCCCACAAGGTCAACCTCTGCTCAGTCCCACAAGGTCAACCTCTGCTCAGTCCCACAAGGTCAACCTCTGCTCAGTCCCACAAGGTCAACCTCTGCTCAGTCCCACAAGGTCAACCTCTGCTCAGTCCCACAAGGTCAACCTCTGCTCAGTCCCACAAGGTCAACCTCTGCTCAGTCCCACAAGGTCAACCTCTGCTCAGTCCCACAAGGTCAACCTCTGCTCAGTCCCACAAGGTCAACCTCTGCTCAGTCCCACAAGGTCAACCTCTGCTCAGTCCCACAAGGTCAACCTCTGCTCAGTCCCACAAGGTCAACCTCTGCTCAGTCCCACAAGGTCAACCTCTGCTCAGTCCCACAAGGTCAACCTCTGCTCAGTCCCACAAGGTCAACCTCTGCTCAGTCCCACAAGGTCAACCTCTGCTCAGTCCCACAAGGTCAACCTCTGCTCAGTCCCACAAGGTCAACCTCTGCTCAGTCCCACAAGGTCAACCTCTGCTCTGCTCAGTCCCACAAGGTCAACCTCTGCTCTGCTCAGTCCCACAAGGTCAACCTCTGCTCTGCTCAGTCCCACAAGGTCAACCTCTGCTCTGCTCAGTCCCACAAGGTCAACCTCTGCTCTGCTCAGTCCCACAAGGTCAACCTCTGCTCAGTCCCACAAGGTCAACCTCTGCTCAGTCCCACAAGGTCAACCTCTGCTCAGTCCCACAAGGTCAACCTCTGCTCAGTCCCACAAGGTCAACCTCTGCTCAGTCCCACAAGGTCAACCTCTGCTCAGTCCCACAAGGTCAACCTCTGCTCAGTCCCACAAGGTCAACCTCTGCTCAGTCCCACAAGGTCAACCTCTGCTCAGTCCCACAAGGTCAACCTCTGCTCAGTCCCACAAGGTCAACCTCTGCTCAGTCCCACAAGGTCAACCTCTGCTCAGTCCCACAAGGTCAACCTCTGCTCAGTCCCACAAGGTCAACCTCTGCTCAGTCCCACAAGGTCAACCTCTGCTCAGTCCCACAAGGTCAACCTCTGCTCAGTCCCACAAGGTCAACCTCTGCTCAGTCCCACAGGAGGAGCAAGAATAAAAACGGTGTCACAAATCAGTGCAAGGTGTATGTCACCATTTGCACGAATGGGAGGTCCATTCAAGACAACTGGTGGAAAAATAAATGAAGCTCTACAATGGATTCTGTTGATATGGTGAACTGTTCTGCTCTGTTTGATGCGAGGAAGACGGAGCTACACTACAGACTCTTCAGCCACTGGCTGTATGAAAGCTCAATCCAGCTGTTCTGACTTCGTATGGCATTGCTTATCTTATTCTTTGATGAAGATTCTGCGGTGATTTGCAGAACTTCTCCACTGACACACAGTGCATACATTGAATTACACTGGACAATTTTTTTCCCCCAAAAGGTTTGCTTCCTAAAAATGGGGATCAAAATAGATAACCTCAAACTGAACACAGATAATTTCAGATTTGCTGTATCATGTAGGAAATTGGAGAAACATTAACTTTTATTGAACTTAACATGTTTAATCGCATAATGACGCCAACACATTGCATTACTTCAACTGACCGAAAATGTTTTGCCACTGATTTTCGTTTGTACTCAGCATCTGATAACTTACGTGTCGGTGACCAACAATAGTCGGCCGGCATCGACGGATTCCAGTTGCCCTGATACTGCTCTTCCACAGTCGCAATGTCCTGGTGAAACCTTTCACCTTGTTCATCACTGACGGCACCAAGATCAGCCGGGAAGACGTCCAAGTGCGAATGCAGAAAATGAATTTTCATTGACGTTGCTCTTCAAAGTTTTATAGGCTTGACGTAGACTTAAAATAGGTTACCTCTAAAATATGGTACATGATGGGTGATTTTCATGAGAGGCACCCCAAAATCCATAAAATACACCCACAAGTGTTCAGGAAGCAAAGTCAAAGTTGTGCTGAACTAAAACACCAAAGTCTGCAGACGCCGTGGTTGAAGTAAAAACACAAAGCTGGAGAAACTCGGCAGCAAAGGTAGAAATACATAACTGATGTTTCGGGCCTGAGTTATTAGCACAGAGGAAGAGATGATGCAGCTCAGTGAGGCAGGGCTGGGCCTCCTCTGCACTGGGACTCCTCACACCTCCATTAGAATATCCCTTTGCTTTTCCCCCCTCATGCTCTTATCTCGTTCCATTTATAACCGAGATGAGGAGGGATTTCTTTTGGCCTGACTGGCGGTGAGAGGAGCCCTCCCAGTTAGTTCCTTCCTGTACAACTGGAACATCACCCACCGCAAATGTTGTCCTCGTGGTGACTACGGTGGAGTGGAGACAGTCGCCCACCTCTTTTCTGAATGGATTTTCGCTAAGAGTGTGCGGAGAAGGATCACAAGATAAAGGGACAGAAGTAGCCCATTCGTCCCATTGAGTCTGGTCCGCAAATCCACCCTGAGCTAAACTGTCTTTACTTCTAGCTCCAATTTCCTGCCTTTTCCCCATATGCCTTTAGACCTGTCAATTTTCCCCTTTAAACACCCCCAATGATCAGGCCTCCCCATTTGTATGTGGCAACGAATTCCACAAATCCATGACCCTCTGGCTAAAGAATCTTTCTCCTCATCTCTGTCTTAAATGGGTACCTTCTAATTCTAAGACTGTGCCCCCTTGTCCTGAATTCACCCACCAAGGGAAACATCCTATTCACATCTACATCTACTCTGTCCATTTGATCTCTTCTCATGCTTCTATATTTCACAAGTATAGTCCAAGAGCCTCTAAAGGTCCTTGTCACGGTTTACCCCCAGCAGCAGCATGACAGAGGGCTCTCTCTATCAAACTGTTATTGGGGATGCAAGCAGAGTCGGGCATCCAGAACTGTTGAAAGACCATCAGCTTGGTGAAAGACACACTTTTGTCTGCCTGAAACCTGTCGGTCTTTCAGCACATGGAGATGTCGGTGAGGGAACGCTGTTGACTGGCATGTTCCAGGCTGCAGGAGGGCATGCTGAGGGACTCACTGAGGCTTGGTGCAACCAACACGAAGGTGGTGTGGGGAAGGACCATGTTATTGGGAATTGAGGGGCTGAGATCAAGGGGAAGTCCCTCAAACAACAGAGGGGGGAGAAGCAACAAGGTGACACGGTGGTGTAAATGGAATCTAATATGATACAGTGACGGGAATGTCACTGAAAGTAAGGAGGGATCAAACTCTGAATAGTTTTCCTTTATTGTGAATAAAATCTATTTTTGGGGGGGGGAGAAAGATTTCTTTAGCCAGAGAGCAGTGAACCTCTGGAATTTGCAACCATGGAGGGCTGTGGAGACCAGGTCATTGGGTGTATTTAAGGCAGAGATTTTTAGGTATCTGAATAGTCAGGGTATCAGAGGTTATGGGGTGTGGGGCTGAGTGAGAGAATGGATCATGATGGAATGGCGGATCCAACTCGACGGGCTGAATGCCCGCCTTCTGTTCCTCTATCTTATGTATTCTGCTTGGAGGTCAGTGACTAGTAGAGTTCCACAGAGATCTTTTCTGGGACCCCTGTGCTTTGTGATTTTTATAAATGACTTGGATGAGGAAGTGGAGGGGTACATCAAATATGTTTGCAGATGACAGGAAGGTTGGAGGTGTTGTGGATCAGAGTTGGGCGGTCAAGCGGCTGCAGTGCGCTAGGTATGTTAGTGGCACACTGCCCGGCGAGGGGTGCGCTGAGTTCTGAGATGTCGTGAGGTCAAAGGGTAACCTTCAGCTCTGTCCCCTTGTACTTTGCAGAGACTTTATGGATCCCACCATGGACAGCACCAAACACATTTTAAACTACCTGATGCCGATTCTGGAGCAGGTGAAGCCGGTACTCCACGCCTTCATGCAGAGGTAAGGCTTTCATTGTAATCACAGCTCCTTCAGTGTTTTGAGCTGGTCCTCCATGAATGGCTGGGTTATCCTCACCAGAATCTCCAATGTCTGTGCAGGTGGTCTGGACAGACACTGTTTTGTCGGGTTGTACGTACACGTGAAGAATCAGATGACAATAAACTTGAACTTTAGCCCTGCAGGGAGTGCCAGCCTAGATTTTATGACTGGTATCTATCTGAGTTCAGCTTCTGGCTGGAGAAGTGTCAAGGGACAGCGAATCTGGAGCAAAAAAATCCAGGGGAACTCAGCGGGCCGAGAGAAAGAGAGCGAGTCTCGACTAAGGGTTCCAGTCCAAGTGTCGACCTTTCTTTTACTCCCATCGGTGCTGTTTGACCTGCTGAGTTCCTCCAGCTTTTTCAGATTCCCGTGTCTCTGGTAGGCTCTAGCCCACCTTTTTGAGCTTTGACTGCAGTTATACTGTGACTGTCTTTACGTGAGAATATAATTATGTGAAACACGGTGAGACGCTGTGATTGTAGTCCAAGCAAAGAAATATTGGAGGAGCTCAGCTGGTCTTGCCGTGTCCCTAGGAGGTAAAGGTATATTACCGATGTTTCAGGCCTGAGCCCTTCTTCAGGGTATTAGTGAAAAAAAGACAAGCGTCTGATTTAAAGGCTGGGGGAAGTATAGGAAGCAGAGGAGCCCAGACCTAACAACCAGAAGGTGTTAATTGGATAGGATAAGAGGAAAGGTGAGAATTGATTTTGCCTCTGTGAAAGGAAATAGAGAGACGGAGCAGAAAGGAGACAGAGGGATGAATATGGGGGTGGTTTCAATGGAAACCGGAGAAGTCAAGATTAACGCCATCCGGTTGAGGGGTGCCCAGGTGGAAGATGAGGTGTTGTTCCTCCAGTCTGGCAGAGCACGAGACCATGGACAGACATGTTGGCAAGGGAATGGGAAGGGGAATAGAAATGGGTGGCCACTGGGAGATCCACGCTATTGTGGTGGATAGAGGCGAGGTGCTCAATGAAGTGATCTCCCAGTCTGTCCGATGTAGAGGAGATCCCAGCAGGAGCACCGGATGCAATAGACAACTCCTGCCGATTCACAATCAGAATGTAAGTTCACTTGAAAGAACAGTTTGGGGGCCTGAATGGCGCTGTGGGCGCAAGTGGAGCATCTCCTGTGGTCACAGGGGTAGGTCGCCAAGGGAACGGTTGGTGGGGAGGGAGGAGTGGACAAAGAGAGGAGAGGGGAATATGTGTCTAGTGGTGGGATCACGTATAGGTGGTGGAAATGGCGGAGGAGGATGTGTTGGATTCAGACGCTGGTGGGGATGATGGGGGAATCCTGTCCTTGTTGCACATAGGGGCGGAGGGGGCCAAGGCAGATGTGCAGGAAATGCAGGTGAGGGCCAAGTTTATGGTGATAGAGGGAAAGCCACAATGCTTGAAGAAGGTGGACATCTGGCAAAACTTGTCCTCACCCTTAATAATTTCTCCTTTGACTCATCACACTTTCTCCAAGTCAAAGGGGTAACCATAAGATCCGGCATGGAAGACCTCGATCTGGGAGCAGATGAGACGGAGGATTTGAGAGAAAGGAATGGGATCCTTGCAGAGGACAGAGTCATGAGGTGTAGTCAAGGTAGCTGTGGGAATTGGTGGGTTTGTAGAAGATGCCCATTAAGAGTTTGTCTCCCGAGTTCAAGATGGAGAGATTGGGAAAAGGGAGAGTGTTGCTAGTGATGGACCAAGTGAATTTGAGGTCAAGGAGGAAGTTGGCAGTTAAGTGGATGAAGTCAACGAGCTCTTCATGGTGCATTGAGCAGCACCAAAATAGTCATTGATGTAGTGGATGAAGAGTAAAGGGGCCTTGCCCTTGTAGGCTTGTAGCATGGATTGCTCCACGTAGCCAACAAAAAGGCAAGCGTAGCTGGGACCCATGCGGGTACCTTTAACCTGGAGAAAGTGGGATGAGTCAAAGGGGAAATTAGTGAAGGGGCGGACAAGTTCTGCCAGCCAGAGTAGGGTGGTGGTTGGTTCTATTGTCCAGAATGAAATGAAGGGCTTTAAGGCCTTCAGTATGGGGAGGTGTATAGGGATTGGATATCCATGGTAAACATGAGGCAATCGAGTTCAGGGAACTGGATTTGTTGAAGTGATAGAGGGTGTCTGAAGTGTCCCAGATGAAGGCGGGAGGGACTGGATCGGGGAGGAACAAAACTGTGTAACACTGTGACTATCTTTAGGTGAGAATATACATGGACTCAGTTGCAGTTCCCTTTGAGGTTGTTTGGCCTGCTGGTATCCATTCTCCAGGGCGATTGATAAATGGAAATAACAGAGGCAGATGTGAAATCAAAAGAATGAATTCTGATTCCACTCGATCAGATGGAGATGTACAACTTGGGTAACTCGCTGTTGACCTCTGGTGTGGAAACCCAGAACTGCACCTTAACCCATTAATTGGTTTATTTTTCATGATTCCTTTATTGTCATGTCATAGTACAGAACGTGTAATATTACAGGGAATTGCCTTCTGCCACCTGACAGAGTTACCATTAGTGTCGCTTCAGAGACACCGAGTGTCCATGGATTTTCCTCCAATGCTCCCCCGTCTCTGCGGCCATACTGACTCCTGTTCGATCCATTGGCAACCCGATCTTTTGGCAGAAAAATATATTCCATAGAGCATCCATTCTCAACTGGGGCCACAGCACATTTAAGGGGGGGGGGGGCACAGATAGAAATCATAAAATATTTGTTAGATTTTTTGTGTAGTCATTTGGAGAGAAATACGGTAGAAACCAACTGAACTTGACCCCTTTACGGGGAAGGTCCTAAGGTGGCCATGGCCAAAATAAATGTTGAGAATGGCTGTTATAGAAGTGAAAATGTGTCAAAAAAAGGAAATTACCAAGGCAAAGGATGAATTCTCAGACTGTCATTAAATGTTTGGGCCAAGAGGTACCATTGAATGCACAGACAATGCTGAACAGTGGAGTTGAGGATGTAAATTCTTTAGCATGGGGTCAGAGATCTCCAAGCATTCTAGAACCATAGAACATTACAGCACAGAAAAAGGCCCTTTCAGCCCCTCTAGTCTGTGCCAAACCATTTTTTTGCCTAGATCCACTGACTTGTACCCAGCCCATATCCCTCCATTCCCCTCCCATCCATGTACCTGCCCAAATTTTTCTTAAACGTTAAAATTGAGCTGCATTCACCACTGGCAGCTTGTACCACACCCCATCACTCTCTGTGAAGACATTCCTCCTCATGTTCCTCCTAAACTTTTCCCCTTTCACTCTTAACCCCATGTCCTCTAGTTTGTATTTCATCTACCCTCAATGGAAAAAAAAACAACCTACATTTACCCTGTCTGTCCATCCCCCTCATAATTTTAAATATCTCTATCAAATCTCCCCTCATTCTTCTACTTTCCAGGGAATAAAGTCCTCACCTGTTTAACCTTCCCCTGTAACTCAGTTCCTGAAGCACTGTGGAAAATATGCTGACTGGTTACATCACAGCCTGCTTTGGAAACTCGAGTACCCAGGATTGCAGAAAGCTGCAGAAAGTAGCATATCCAGCTCAGTCAGTCACAGGCTCTGACCTCCTGTCCACGGAAGGCATCCGCATTAAGTGCTGCCACGAGAAGGCAGCCAACATCACTGTGCTGCAACCTCTTCTCATTGCTCCCCTCAGAAGGTTAGGACCATCACCTCTAAGGTTCAAGAAGGGCTTCTTTCCATCAGCTATCAGCCTCTTGAACCTCCCTGTACTCCCCTAATTGTACACAACATTGGAACCACTGCACTATTTAAACATTACGTTCTTTTGCACGGTGCAGCAGGGAATCAAGTCAAGTTTATTGTCATCTGATTGTGCAAATACCACCTGACCAAACTGTGTTTTCTGGTCCTTGGTGCAAAGCATGCAGACACACAACCAGACATAACACACACAGACAAACAATACAGATGCAGAACAAGTATTTATTTGTCTATCCTGTTTGCATCTTGATATATTGTGGTAGTTTAATTTGTACTGATGTATCTTGCAAATCTATAAGATCATAAGAGCAGAAATAGGCTATTCAGCCCATCGAGTCTACCCCACCATTCATTCATGATCCATTTTCTCCACTCAGCCCCACTATCCGGCTTTCTCCCCATAACCTTTGATGCCCTGGCTAATCAAGAACCTATCAGTCTCTGCCTTAAATGCACCCAATGACCTGGCCTCCACGACTGCCTGTGGCAAAAAATTCCACAGATTCGCCACCCTCTGGCTAAAGAAATTCCTCCATATCTCTGTACTAAGTGGACACCCTTCAATCCTGAAGATGTTCCCTCTTGTTATAGACTCTCCAACCATTGAAAACCATTTTTTTACATCTACCGTGTGATTGCAATTAAGAAGTCCGGTATGTTTGTACAAAGGACTTCTGTTGTATATGCCAAGCCATGATTCAAGGTCGGTGAAGCTATGTCTGCCGTTTTTGGGGCCAACAGAGCAAACAAGATTGTGAATGATGCAAAGGTTGGAGATGTTGTGGAGAATGGAGAATGTCTTGGGTTACAATAGGATATAGACAGGATTCAGAGTTGGGTGGATTTTGGAATGTCAAACTTGAAGGCAGAATTTTTAACAGTGTGGACAAGCAAAGATCTTTGGGTCCAGATCTGTAGATCCCTCAAGACTGCCACACAAGTTGATAGGGTGGTTAAGAAAGTGTACAGTGTGTTGGCCTTTATTAGTTGGGATCAAGTTCAAGAGCCATGAGGTAACGTCTCAGCTTCATAAATCTCTGGTGAGACCACACTTGGAATATTGTGTTCAGTTCTGATTGCCTCATTACAGGAAAGATGTGGAAGCTCTGGAGAGGGTGCAGAAGAGATTTACCAGGATGTTGCGTGAATTGGAGAATGTGTCTTATGAAGCAAGGTTGTTAGAGTTAGGGCTCCTGTTTTTGGAGCAAAGAAGGATGAGAGGTGACTTAATAGAGGTTTCAGTTTTTTTAAAATCTTAAACATACAGCACAGTAACAGCCCCTTCTGGCCTACGAGCCCATGTCTCCCAATAACACCCAATTAACCTACAACCATGTACATTTTGAAGGGTGGGACGAAACTGGAGCCCCAGGGAAAACCCGTGCAGACACAGGGAAAACGTACTGTCAGGATTATATTTTATGTTATATAAATATGTCTTGAAAAGGGATAGATTGTGGTGGGGAGGGTTTAGTGTAGATCACTTCACAAACAGACATTATCATTACACAAAAGACATCTCATTTAAAATGCAAGATCTTTGCTGAAAGACAGACTTCATGTCCACAGTGACTTTACAGAAACTTTGAAGAAGGCCTGTGGAGACTTCACAAGTAGGTGTTAATTGGACTGATGCTGTGGAGTAAATTGACTAATGTCTTTAAAACAACAGATGCCCAGGCAGAAACAGGATTCTGTCTGGTTGCAGTTTGCTGTTCTAGGAGGGATCATGTGGTTTTGCAAACAGAGAGAGAGAGAGAAAAGACCAAACAGGATTTCTCTTTTAGAGAGAGTGAGAACTGAGTTATGCAGTGTCTTTTGGAGGGTGCCACAAGGCAAGCTGGCAGGCTTGTTGAAAACCCCATTTTGAAGATGGGTTGTAAGTTCTGAGTTCAGACTGTTGAAAAACCCTTGTAGTCCTTACAAGAAGAAATGTCTGGCTAGAACGTTTCTCCTGAAATCAGGGAAATGACGAACTCTGTGGTGACCTGGAAGAAGAGGTGATCATTTGGAAAACCCATGATGGGGCGAGTTTCTTCGGCAAGACACTGAAGTGGCTGATCGGAGGGAATCAATTTGTGTCCAACAAGCAAAAATCTCTCTTTGAAGCAAATGCAAAACTTCTTGACCAGTAACCATTTTCCTTTCAGCATGAGAAGAGGTTGCAGCCTTTGTGATGTTGGCTGCCTTCTCGAGCTTGGTGAAATTTCATAAATATTAAATTCTGTGCACAATATAAGAATTGCCTGATACCAGTGAACTTGGAGGACTGTGAATCGGGGGGAGTCACGTGATGGAGTAGTGGCCGGACGGTGAACTCCAGCCCTCTCCAGAAAAGTCGGAAAAAACAAAGGAAAACACAAAGGCACAGAAATAAAAGTTAAAGAAAAGTGAGTATAAAGGTGGAAAGAAGATGGCGACAAAAAAAGAAAAATCGAAATCAACGGTAAGAAGAGAGGAAGAGAAGACAACGGAGGAAGAAGGAGAAGGCCTTACCTGTTCGAAGAGGCCCGCGGTGGAGAGAGAAACCCGCTCCCTCAGGTCGGTAGAAAGTGGACTACAAAAATGGCTCGTTGAGCCGAGTAAAAGTGCGCAACCGCGCATGCGCGACTCCTCACGCATGCGCGGTGCGCATGAAAAAAAAACACACCGACGGGAGGGGTGATCAGCTGGGGAGTCGATCTCCACAGCCGGCAACGACAGCTGCAGAACACCTGCAGCAAGAGGAGAACACAGAAGACAACGAAAACAAGAAAGAAGAGAAGAAAAGGGCAACAAAGAAACAACAGATGGCCAACCCAGAGGAAGAAGAGGAGGAAGAGTACAGTGAAATAGAAGAAGAAGGGAAAGGCAAGATAAAGGAGGTACTTTCTCTTATTAAAAGATACATGGAGTCATTTAAAGAATGGCAAACACAGGAATTTAGTGATTTAAGAAGAATAAACAACACAGAAGAGAAAATGAATAAAATAGATATGACCTTAACAGAAATGGGAAAGAAAATGGACAAGATGGAAGAGCGGGAAACAGCAGTAGAAATGGAGGTAGAGGACTTAAAAAAGAAATTAGAGGAATCTAATAAAAAAGTTATAGAGACACAAGAACTGTTAGCTCAGAAAATAGATATAATGGAAAATTATAACAGAAGAAATAACATAAAGATAGTGGGCCTTAAGGAAGATGAAGAAGGCAAGAATATGAGAGAGTTTATAAAAGATTGGATCCCAAGGATCCTAGGATGTCCAGAACTACAGCAAGAAATGGAAATAGAAAGGGCACATAGAGCATTGGCCTTTAAACCACAACCACAACAAAAACCAAGATCTATTTTAGTAAAATTCCTAAGATATACTACAAGAGAAAAGGTACTGGAGAAGACAATGGAAAAAGTAAGAGAGGGCAACAAGCCACTGGAGTACAAAGGGCAAAAAATCTTCATTTATCCAGATATAAGTTTTGAACTCCTAAAGAAGAGAAAGGAGTTCAATACAGCAAAGGCGATTTTATGGAAGAAAGGGTATAAATTTATACTAAAGCATCCAGCAGTATTGAAAATATTTATTCCAGGACAACAAAACAGACTATTCTCGGATCCAGAAGAAGCATGAAAATTTGCAGAACAATTACAAAATAGACTGAGGGATGAAGACGTGTAATGAGAGTAAAAATGACCACGATTTATATGTATGTGGGTAAAGAGGTATAAGTGTGTAGATGTATAATGTGCATACGTGAATGTATCCGTATTTAGAGGAAAATATAGATAGTATAGACAAGAATTAATAAGGGAAGGAAAAGGAATAGAGGGAATAAGGAGGGAATTAAAAGAGTGACCTTTGTTACATATGAAAAGTGAACTCTTTTCTGGGGGGGCTGGGT
Source organism: Narcine bancroftii (assembly GCF_036971445.1). NCBI lineage: Eukaryota > Metazoa > Chordata > Chondrichthyes > Torpediniformes > Narcinidae > Narcine > Narcine bancroftii. Next base: position 489,387,017 of record NC_091469.1, on the reverse strand, counting down.
GGGGAGGAGTTACGGTCACTGCAAAATCAGCTGACGCTTGCGAGTGAATTCGCAAACCCAAATGGAGAGGGGAGATGTGGTTGTCCGACAAGGGATAAAGGGCAACTCAGGAGGGGAAGGGGAGATTGGGGCAAAGGAGTTTTAAATAGGAGAATAAGGAAAATGTTTGATGTTTTAGGAATGTTGTCTTATAAAGGGTTTAAAATAAGAAAACAGAAATGGAAAAGGAGGAAAGGTAATGATGGAAAAACGGAAAGGGAAGATAAACAAAGTATAAAATGGCTACGTTGAACTATATGACTTTAAATATTAATGGAATACATAACCAAATTAAAAGGAAGAAACTACTAAATTTACTGAAAAAAGAAAAAAATGATATAAGCATTTGTGCAAGAAACACACTTAACTGAATTGGAACACAAGAAATTAAAGAGAGATTGGGTAGGACATGTAACAGCAGCATCGTATAATTCAAAAGCAAGAGGAGTGGCTATATTAATTAGTAAAAATGTGCCATTTAAAATAGAAGAGGAAATAATAGATCCAGCAGGGAGATATGTAATGATAAAATGTCAGATATATTCGGAGTTTTGGAATCTACTCAATGTATATTCACCTAACGAAGAAGATCAAAAGTTTATGCAAGATATCTTTTTGAAGGTAGCAGATACGCAAGGGAACATATTAATAGGAGGGGATTTCAACCTGAATTTGGATTCAAATATGGACAAAACTGGGAAAAAAATTAACAGAAAGAACAAAGTAACCAAATTTATAATTAAATCGATGGAAGAAATGCAACTTTTGGATATATGGAGGAAACAACACCCAAAGGAAAAGGAATATTCATATTACTCGGCTAGACATAAAACATACTCAAGAATAGACCTATTTTTGTTATCAGCTAGTATGCAGGATAGAGTAAGAAAAACAGAATATAAAGCTATAATACTATCGGACCATTCCCCCTTAATATTGACAGTAAAGCTAGAGGACATCCCTCCAAGAATATATAGATGGAGATTAAACCCCATGTTACTTAAAAGGCAGGATTTTAGAGAATTTATTGAAAAACAAATAAAAATGTATTTTGAAATAAATATGGAATCAGTGGAAGATAAGTTTATACTATGGGATGCAATGAAAGCGTTCATTAGAGGGCAAATAATAAGTTATGTAACCAAGATGAAGAAGGACTATAATCAGGAAACAGAGCAGTTGGAAAGGGAAATAGTAAATATAGAAAAAGAATTAGCAATGAAGGAAGATACAACTAAAAGAAGAGAATTGGCGGATAAAAAAATAAAATATGAAACACTACAAACATATAAGGTGGAGAAGAATATAATGAAGACAAAACAGAAATATTATGAACTAGGTGAAAAAACGCACAAAATCCTAGCATGGCAGCTTAAGACAGAACAAGCTAAGAAAATGGTATTGGCATCAAGAAAAAAAGACAAACAAATCACATATAATCCAAAAGAAATTAAGGAAAACTTTAGAGAATTCTATGAACAATTATACCAAACTGAAAACGAAGGGAAAGAAGGGAAAATAGATGAATTTCTGACTAAAATTGAACTACCAAAACTACAAATAGAGGAACAAAATAAATTAACAGAGCCATTTGGAATAGTAGAAATACAAGAGATAATAAAAAAATTACCAAATAATAAGACACCAGGAGAAGATAGAATTCTACAAAACATTTAAAGACTTATTAATTCTGCCCCTCCTGGATGTAATCAACCAGATTGATGAAACACAAAGCTTACCAGATTCATGTAAAACAGCAATAATTACAGTAATACTAAAGCAAGGGAAAGATCCACTCTCACCAGCGTCATATAGACCAATATCTTTACTAAACACAGATTATAAGAGGCATGTGAAACAAAGAACTATTCTGAACTTATACACACATTGCATACATGTGTGCCTAGAATTAGAAAGGGGTTGTTAGGTTATTAGTAATAAGTTAAAGTTTGATCCTGTTTTTATGTTTAAAGATAATTAAAAGCAACTTTTGTTTGTTACCATTTGTCATGGTAAATTTCTATTGTTGCTGGGTTTTGGGGTCCTCTGGGCTTGTAACAAATTGGGGGTTCGTCTTTTTGGATTGAAATATTTACAGTTTTGGGATTTTAAACTTTTGAGTTTTAGTGATTTATTAGTTAGTTGGTTTTTCGAAGCTAATTTAAAGCTGGTGTGTGGGGAAAACAGCAGCAATGGATGTTAGTACATTTTTACACAACCATCACCTGCAGAGCTGCAGAGTAAGAAAAAGAGTAACTGATGGTTATTTCTAAGGCATTGAAGCTGAAGTTAAGCATTGGATGAGGAAAATACAAATACAGAGGATTATATTGAAATATATAAGCGAGGGAAAATTTGTTGAGCAAGACGGACCATTTTCTGGAGGATAGATCTGTTGAATTGCAATTGGAGAAATGGAGGGTGGAAGAAGAAAGAGAAACATGGAGGGTGATAGAAGAAAGAGAAACGCGAGTCTGAAACAAAAATGAGGTAGAAGAAACTGAAAAATGAAATACGAGTTAGACGTAGCTGAAAAATAGAGGGAGGATAATGAAAGACAGAAAAGATGACTTGGAAAAAATTGAGAAGGACAGGCGGTTTCAATTAGAGAATTTAAAAATTGAGATGGAGGGAGGTAAGAGAATTGAGGCTGTAACTCCTGTGGAGAGTTTTTTGGCCAGAAGAGAGGTAGATCTAGTTCCTCCTTTTGATGAGGGAGATAGAGATACATATTTTCAGCTCAAGATGGCCAAAAGAAAAATGGCCTCTTTTGCTCCAAAGTGTATTGAAGGGAAAAGCACAGATTGCATATTCTAGTTTGACCAAAGAACATGTGGGAAATTATGATCCTGTTAAACAAGCAGTATTGAAAGCTTGTGTTGGTTCCAGAAGCATATAGACAAAAGTTTAGGAGTTTGGTGAAAACACTGAACCAATCTTGTATGGATTTTGCTCTTGGAGAATCTATATCTTTTGACCATTGATGCACCTTAAAAGGAATAAATAATGATTAAGTGAATTGATATTAATTAAGGAAATTAAAAGGTATATTCACAATGAGATTAAATTATACCTGTATGCGAAAGACGTGGGGATGTGGCAACAAACGGCTAGGTTAGCAGATGAATATGCCCTGATTCACAAAAGCAAATTTCAGTCTAGTAAGCCTTTTCAGATGTTTAATATGGAGCAGATTAGTAAGCTTGTTCAGAAAGTTAATCTAGAGCAGACTAGTAAGTCTGAAATTAAGGCTGGGAAAAATATTAAGAAAAAAGATGGAGGTAAGGTGGAAAAGGACAGACATTTGGATTTATATATCATTTTTGTAAGAAACCTGGTCATGATCTTGTGAATTGTTTAGTGTTGAAAAAGAGATGAGAAAAGGAGGTTTTACCAGAAGCCTGTATTCAAACAGTTGAATTTAAGGAGAACATATGTTCCATATCTGGTAAAGGTGTTATGGATGGATTCAAAGCTTTTGTGTCAGAGGGCTTGGTTTCAGTAAAGGAGGGAAATTCCCTGGTTCCATTTAAAATTCTTAGAGATACTAGAGCTGCCCAGTCACTGTTGTTGGAAAATGTTTTAACTCTTGATCTAAAGACTGACACAGGGGAGATGACTTTGATTAAAGGTGTTGGAGGGGAGGTGGAGTCACTATCGGTTCACAAAATAGTGTTGAATTCAGAATTAAAGGACCAGCTGTAGTCGGAGTAATTTCAAAGTTACCTATGCAGGGAGTTTAATTTTTAATAGGGAATGATTTGGCGGGGGATAGAGTTGGGTCAGTTTTGAGATTAACAAATAAGCCTGGTAAGGATGAGGTTGAAGAAGATTGTGAAATATATCCTGCATGTGCTGTAACAAGGTCTTTGTCTAAGAAAATGATGAGAGTTGTGGAAGATCCAGTTGATAGAGACTTGCCCAGTGCTTCTGAAGTTGTCCAGAAGGAGGAGGTTAAATGTGAGAGTCTGGATTTGTCTTTGTCAAGGAAAGAGTTAATTGAGCAGCAAAAGACAGATTCTAATTCTGTGGACTTAAGGGAGAAAGCTGTGAATGAGGAGGAGATTAAGGAAATGGCCTATGGATATTACTTGAGGGTTGAATTGTTAGAGGAAATGGAGACCTCTTGATGTTCCTGCAAATCAAAAGTGGGCAGTGATTCAGGTGGTTTTATTCCTAGAATTTACTGGAATGAAATTTTAAATCTAGCCCACAGTATACCTTTGGGTGGTCATCTTGGTGTAAAGAAAGCCATGAATAAGATTTTGAGACAATTTTTCTGGCCGGGTTTGAGAAAGGATGTTGTAAATAGGGGCCAGACATGTCACTTTTGTCAGGTTGTGGGGAAACCTAACCAGGGTCTTCCAGTAGTTCCATTTCAACCTATTCCTATTGTTGGGGGTCTTTCACTTGGGTTATTGTGGATTGTGTGGGTCCCCTGCCTAAAACTAAATCTGGGAATCAGTGCTTATTAACAATTATGTGTACAGTGTTGAGATTTCCAGAGGCTATACCATTGAGGAATATTAAAGCAAAGTAAAGGCTTTGGAAAAATTTTTTCACAGTTTTTGGATTACCTAAAGAGATCCAGAGTGATCAAGGATCTAACTTCATATCTGGGTTGTTTCAGCAGTTGATTTATAAGTTGGGAATTAAATAGATCACTTCATCTGCGTAACTTCCTTAAACTCTGGAAACTTTGGAAAGATTTAATTCTACTCTTAAAAATATGATGAGGATTTATGGTCTGGAGAATGGGAAAGGTTGGGATGAAGGTATTCATTTACTGTTATTTGCAGCAAATGAGGCTGTGCAGGATTCATTAGGTTTCAGTCCTTTTGAAATTGTGTTTGGACATCAGGTTAGTGGACCTTTAATGTTGATCAAAGAACAGTGGGTTAACGAGGATGTGCAGTTGGATTAAGTTTCTAAATTAAAGATGGGTTACAAAAAGTGTGAACTTTGGCTCAAGAGAATTTAGAAATGGCTCAGGGTAAAATGAAGCGATTATTTGACAGGAAAACTCGTGAGGAATTTTAAGACAGCAAGTAAAGTGTTAATTTTGTTCCCAACCCATGACAATCCTCTGAGAATGAAATTTTCTGGACCATACAAAAAGATCAAAACTGAATGATGTTAATTATGCGAAAAACACTTCAGATCATTGGAATAAAACTCAGGTTTGTCACATAAGTATGTTGAAATCTTATTATGAGGATAATGCTAGTGGAGAACAGTCTGTATCAGAGGTGTTAGTTGTTGACAGGGTTGAGGAAGTTATGGTTCATAAGATTATGGAAACAGAATCTTGTGAGGGTAACCTTAAAGAAACCATGGTTCCTGTGCGCATGTCTAACTCAGAAATTTTGGAAAATCTGAAGGAAAAGTTAGGCCATCTTAAATCAATTGAAGCAGTTACTTTTGAAATATACAAGTTTGTTTCCTGATGTGCCAAAAAGGACATCAGTGATTTATCAGGATATAGTAGAAGCAAACCCCAGAAAACAACACCCATATAGAATAAACATTCAGAAGAATAAAATAATGGATCAGGAGGTGGAATATAGATTGAGAAATGATATAGGAGTTCACCTTGTATTCTGGTACCAAAACCAGATGGAACTGTTAGGTTCTGTACAGATTACAGGAAGGTTAATTCAGTAACTAAAACATGCTTATCCTATTCCTAGAATTTCTGATTGTATTGATTAAAATTGGGAAAGCTGAATTTCTTATTAAAGTGGATTTGTTGAAGGGTTACTGGTGTGTGCCTCTAACAGAGAGAGGAAGGATTATTTCTGCATTTGTGACACTATCTGGTATATACGAATACAATGTGTAACTTTTGCCATGAAAAATGCCGCTGCTTTTTACTTGAAGAGCGCTGGGCGCCTGCAATGCATTGCTGAGGGTGGTGGTGGAAGCTGGTACAATATGGTTATTCAAAAGATTCGCAGACAAACACAAGGATGTAAGAATAATGGAAGGCTATGGGTGTGGGGGAGGGAAAAAGTAGATTGTTGATGGGTAGATTTACATATGTCAGCTGAAGGGCCTGTATTGGTGCTGAAATGTTCTGAGACCATGAAGAGATTCCGATAGGAGAAATCCGAAAGAGAGTTGTTGGGCACCTTGGAAAGCACAGAGGCAGTCAGGTTACCGGGACCAAAGGAGATTTACCCCAGAATGGTACCAGAAACAAGGGAGGAGGTTGGCAAGAGGAGTAAAACATGAAAGTCTGCAGACGTAACACTGGAGAAACTCAGCAGGTCAAACAGCATTCTTTATGTAGCAGAGATAAAGATTCATAACCAATCTTTCAGGCTTGAGCCCTTCATCAAGGTATGGACAAAATGGTGGGGAGGAAAAGGGGGAGGACTATGGTCCCATAGGCAGGAGGTAATAGTTGGATAAGGGAGGGAGGGTACACCAGCAAGCACTGGGATGGTTGAAGCCCTGATGTGGGTTTTTGCATCTTTGTCAGCCTCAGGTGAGGTACCAGAAGATGGAAAGATGGCCAACGTTGCTCCTTTATTTATGGAAGCCCACAGGGATGAACCAGGTCACTCCAGATCGGGGGTGGGGCCTGATGTCAGTGGTTGAGAAATTGTTGGAGAAAATTCCAAGGCACAGGATTTGCTTACGATGGAACGTCAGGGAGTGAAGGATACCCTGGCAGAGTTTGTTGAGGAGGCTGATGAACTCAGGGTAGTGGATCCCAGTGCAGTGTCTTGAGGTTGAAATGTTGATCGACCCTTTGCCTCTACAGTTGCTGCCTGAGTTCCTCCAGCAGATTGCTTTTAGCCCCAGACTCCAGCATCTGCAGTCTCCAGGGTAGGAGATGTTGTAAACATTGGGCAAGTGAAATGCAAATTCAAGTTTATTTATTGCCTGATTGTACAAGTACCACCCGATGTTCCGGTCCTCAGTGTAAAACATTGCAAGCATACATGTAGACATAACATGCATACAGACAAAGGATATGTATGCTCAGTACGTAGAAACATTACAAATATTAATGTAAATAAAAATTATTGTTTAATATATAATAGTCTCTCGGGGGGTGAGTGTGAGCCGTTCCTTTGGTCATTCACCACTCTCACTGCCCGTGGGAAGAAGCTGTTCCTCAGCCTGGTAGTGCTGGTCTGATCCTCGTGGATCTCTTCCCCGACGGGAGCAGCTGAAAGATGCTGTATACGGGGTGGAAGGGGTCCTCCATGATTTTGTGCGCTGGTAAATCACGTCAATGGAGGGAGGGAGACTCCATTGATCCTCTCTGCCACTCTTATGGTCCTGTGGATTGACCTCTGATCCGATGCACCACAGCAACCGTACCACACTGTGACGCACCCAGCCAGGACGCTCACGATAGAGCTCCTGTAGAAGATTGACATAATGGTGGCTGGTAGCCTTGCCTGCTTCACTCTTCTCAGGAAGTGCAGTTGCTGTCGTGCCTCCCTGACGGTTGTTGTAGCACCAGCAACTGGGATTCGAATCCTATGCTGTCTAAGGAGTTTTTGTGTCTTTCCTGTGCCCCCGGGAGCTCCTGTTTCCTCCCAGCATTCAAAGTGTATTAGGGTTGCACATGCAGTTGGGTGGTTATGGGCTCTGGGCTGATGAGGCCTGTTACCATGCTGTATGTTTAATTTAATGCAATACTTGTGAAAGGAAGAAAGAAAATTGAGAGAGAAAAAAATGTGCTCAGGAGTTGGTTTGGAAAGAAAGGATGGTGTGACAGAATATATAGAAATATTTTTGGGAGATAAATTGGGAAAAGTAGAGTAGGTTACATAGATACACACACACACACACACTTTAAAAGAGATCTTACTTGAAATACTGAAAAATTCATCTCCAGGGTGACTTTGCATAAGTTGTGAAGAGTGCCTATAGAGACTTCACAAATAGGTGTTAATTGAATTGACTTGTGGATTGAATAGACTATTGTCTTTCACGGCAACAGCAAGAGGCATACTGTCTCATGATATCTTTTTCCAAGGCTTTTGACGAGTGCTCAGAGAGGTCACTGATGGGTTCCTGTTTACCTAAAAACAACAGATGAACCAGAAGACTGACTTTTGTTTGCTGGAGAAGGTCAGGTGTTTTTGCAAGCAATCTGTGTGTGTCTCAGAGGGAGAGGGAGACTGAACAGTGTCAGCCAGGAGAAGGTTGTTGGAACTGAAACAGAAGCTCCAGAGTGGAGGTCGGCCTACTCTTGTGTGTCATGCAAGAGGAGAAAATGAGTGGTCTAGTGTTTCTCTTGGAATAAGGGGAACAGAAAGGAACCTGAAAGAAAGAGGTTATCATCTGGAGAACCCTGATGGGGCAAGTTCCATCAGCAAGACATTGAGGGGACTAATGGTGGTACCTCAGTTGTAGAAATCCTGGAACAACAAATCTCTCTCTCTGGAAACCTACGAGAACCTTCCTGAGCGGTAAACATTTACCTTTCGAGCGCCAAAGCCTGGTGAACTTTATCCATGTTAAATTCTGTGCTCAGTATAAGAATTGTCTGCAACCAGAGAACTTGGAAGAATGAGAAGTGAGATTGGACTGTGAACCAAAGAACTTTCTTAAATTTACACATATATTACATATACATGTGCTTAGAATTAGAAGGGGGTTAAGTTGGGTTAAGTAAGTTAAAAATAGAGATAAGTTAAAGTTTGATTCTGTTTTCATGTTTAAAGATAATTAAAAGCAATTTTTGTTTAAGTAAACATTTGTCGTGGTGAATGTCTATTGCTGTTGGATTTTGGGGTCCTTTGGGCTCGTAACAATGGGATCCTGGAGGTGGTGTTATGTAAAGTGGAAAACTCATTGTTCATGCCTTTAGGTTTAAGACTGTCCAGGAGGAATATAATTGATGCGCTGTTCCTCAAGTTTATGTTTAGCTTCACCTGGTTGTCACTGTAGGAATGGTTCAGGGAGTTAAATGGGTTGGCTACAGGAATCTCCTTTAGATTCATCATGGCTGATTTAATATCCTCTTCAACCCATTCTCCTGCCTCTCCCCATAATCCTTGATTCCTTGATTTGGGCGGCGAAGTTGGTGTAACGGTTAGCAGAATGCCTTTACAACGCCAGCAATTGGGACCGTCTGCAAAGAGTAGTTCACGGACAAGTTGCTGTTGTGTCTTGGTGTGAGCTTGCAGGCAACTTGTCCGTGAACTACTCTTTGCAGACGATGCTGCTTTAGTTGCCCATTCAGAGCCAGCTCTTCAGTGCTTGATGTCCTGTTTTGCGGAAACTGCCAAAATGTTTGGCCTGGAAGTCTTCCTTTATGAGCCCAGATTTCGTCACCACTCCTTGTCAACTTCAGCTAGTACTTAGGCAAAATTGTTTATAGGAACTATGAGTTTCACGACAAAAACTTCTGATTTTATTTTTCTTAAAACTATTGCTTTGTAGCAGCAACGTGGTTTCTATAAACCACCTTACAAAATCGAAAGTGCAAGAAAAAGTCAAAGTGAGGCAGTGTCTGTGGTTCATTGATCTTTCAGGAATCTGATGGCGGAGGGGAAGAACCTGTCCTTTAGTCGCTGAGTGCTCGTCTCCAGGCTCCTGTACCTTTTTCCCGATGGTAGCAGAGTGAAGAGGGCATGGCCTTGGATGGTGGGGGGTCCTTGAGGATAGAGGCTGCTTTCCTGAGACACCTCTTGTAGATGTCCTCGATGGATTGAAGTCTGGTGCCCGTGATGTCGCAGGCTGAGTTAACACCCCTCTGGAGTTTTTTCTTGTCCTGAGTGTTGGCACCTCCATCCCAGACAGTGATACACCCAGCCAGAATGCTCTCCAATGCTGTAGAAATTTGCAAGGGTCTTTGGTGATGTACTGAATCTTCTCAAACACCTCACAAAGTATAACTGCCAGCGAGTCTTCGTGATTGCATCAACATGGAGGCTTCAGGACAAATCCTCAGAGATGTTGACAGCCAGGAATTTGACGTTCCTTACCTTCTCCACTGATGACTCCTCGATGAGGACTGGTTCATGTTCATCTGAAGTCCACAATCATCTCCTTGGTTTTGCCAACATTGAGTACAAGGTTGGTGTTGGTGAATGGGAAATGTATGGATGAGTGCATGATGACGTGTATGGACAGGTTGGGGTGAAGGGATTGTTTCTGTGCTGTATGACTGACTCTTGGGGCTTTGGCAGCTGAAGTTACAAAATTAGTGATGTAGAGTGACCATTAGGACATGTGGAGGAGAGCAGAGCATTAGATTGATAGTAGATTACAGAGGTAGTAAAGTTTTAAATTGTTGATTCAGTTTCCTCCCTATTGAATCATAATTGCACAGCATGGAAACAGACCCCTTGGCCCAACTAATCAATGCTGCGCAAGGTACCTACCTCCACTAAACCCTTCAGCATGTGTTTGGCTCATATCTCTGGACCATTAATGTAGGCTGAAAATAGCTGAGGGCTCAGCAATAATCCCTTTGGGTTTCATGGATGATTAGGAATAGTCAACATGGCTTTGGGATCAGTGTAGGTCATGTTTAATCAATCTTGTAGAACTTTTAAAGAAGGTTACCAGGAAAGTTGATGAAGGGAAGAACATGGATGTTGCCTATATGGACTTTAGTAAGGCCTTTGACAAGGTCCCATATGGGAGGTTAGTCAGGAAGGTTCAAAAGCTTAATAATCAGGATGAGATAGTAAATTGGATGAAATGTTGGTTTTGTGGCAGAGGTGATAGAGTGGTAGTAGATGATTGGCTCTCTGACTGGGAGGCCTGTGACTAGTGGTATGTCTCAAGGACCAGAGCTCAACCATGTCTGCCTGTCCCGCATTGGACTTGTCAGCCACAAACGAGCCTGCAGCTGACGTGGACATTACCCCTCCATAAATCTTCGTCCGCGAAGCCAAGCCAAAGAAAAAAAAGAATTGGGACCAGGATTCTAATCCTGAGCTGTCTGTAAGGAGTTTGTACGTTCTCTGCATGGGTTTCCCCCGGGGGCTCTGGTTTCCTCCCACTGTTTGAAATGTACCAGGAATTGTAGGTTAATTGGGTGGAAAATTGGGCAGGCACAGGCTCATAGACTGAATTGGTCTGTTACTGTGCTGTATGTCTAAATTTTAAAGCATTTAAAATCCTAATCAAGAACATATCTACCTCCATCTTAAATATGCCCAATGACCTGTCCTCCACGTCCATCCATGGCAACAAATTCCACAGATTAATCACCTTCTGGGTAAAGAAACTCTTCCCCATCTCTGTACTAAAGTACAGTACAACTCCAATTATCCAAAATGGTTGGGACCAGGCCCATTTCGGATAAACATTTTTCAGAGAACTGGTCATTTATAAAAACAGCCCAGTAGCAACAACACATCACTTGTAACAGTGTTTAAACAACAACAAACAATGAGAGAATTTAATTCTCACCAAAAAATGCTGCCCACTTCCCCACCGAGGCCCCACTCGTGCTGGCAGCCCGAGGGTCCCTCTCCTGCTCAGGAGCTTGAGGTTCCTGTTGCCACTGGGGGCCCAAGGTCTGCTGCTGCAGGCTCCATGGGCCCGATGTCCCTGGTCAGTTCGGCTCCGAAAAAATGAGGATTTCATTTAACTCTGGATTTTGGATAATCCGATTTTGGATAATCCGAGTTGTACTGTAGATGTATTTTCCCTTGTACTCTAACTTGCCTTCCTCCTCCTTGAGTTCTCTTCCTCTCGCTGTCTCTCCACCTCTCACTCCTTCTGTTAATCGCCTCTGTCCCCCCCACCCTGAGCTTCGTTCCCCTTTTATATATGTAAATTTACCTGTTTATCGATCCGAAACACTGACAGACCATTTCCCCCCCATTGATGTTGCCTGACCTGCTGAGTACCTCCAACAATTCTTAGTTTGCTGAATATCCTGGTAAAAAGGAGACTGCAGATGCAGGAATCTGAGACCAATGACACACTGCTGGTGGATAGAGGGTCTCAGCTTGAAACATAGACCATTCGTTCCCTCCCACTGATGCTGCTTGACCCATTGAGTTCTGTCGCAGTTGTGTACTTAACCTGCTTTGGGAGCAGTACCGGCCGCTGTTGATGACGTTCGGGGGTGGGGGGGGGGGGTGGATGGTAATAGCGTGCATATGCGAGTTTGTTAAGCATCAGTATATGGGTGATGGATCTCAGATGCAGGAGGAGAAGAGTGAGTGTGTCAGGATCTCCCGTGAGACAATGAACCATTGGGGTTTGGCTGGATGTTGTTTGGGGAGTTAAAGAATGCAATGCTGTGTCTGGTGTAATGGGTTTGTATTAATCTTCAGTTATAAAATATATATTTCTTAGTATGTTAATTTGTGGGCTGGATACAGGCCCACACACAGGTCACACCACATTTACAGAAAGTTCATTTTTGGAGTCGATGCGTTTGGGAAAAACGGAGCCATAAAGCTGAAGAAGTTTCTTAAGTGAAAACTCAAATACCATGTGTGGTTCTTAAAAGCATTTTGTGTGCATTCAGCATTATGCTGGCAGCTGTTTCAAAACTCAAGTACCATTAGAATGACCTGTATAGACTTTACGGAGTCATATAACCACTTAAACCAGTGGTTCTCAACCTTTTTCTTTCCACTCACATAAGTATTCCCTGTGCCATCGATGCTCTGTGATTAGTAAGGGATTGCTTAAGTTGGGATGTGGGTGGGAAGAAAATGTTTGAAAACCATTGTTTTAATTGTCCTTAATTGACTTGTTATGTGCACGGTTTCATAACTCCAAAGGAAATGGACCAATGTCAATTTTTCTCAAGCAAAATATTTCAGTAATAATTGGGACTAGAGCAGTGATTCTCAACCTTCCCTTCCCACTCACATCCCACCTTAAGCAATTCCCTACTAATTACAGAGCACTGATGGCATAGGGAATACTTAAAGTGGGATGTGAGTGGAAATAAAAAGTTTGAAAACCACTGCCTTAAACAGAGATGAGATTAGAAGTTTGTCGATGTGAAGCGACAAATTGTGTTTTGGACAGAAGTGAAACTTAAACAGTGGTGGTGTTATGTCACATGATTTCAGAGAAACATAAATGAAGAGAGAGGCATTTTTAATCCAGATGGAATAAATTGACCCACCTGTGAAGACACAGGGGTAAAACAGTAGTTCCTGGAGAGAGTTTTAGTAAAATGGGATTATCAGTGTAAGCGATAGTATAGACAGGAGGAACTGAATGGTCACAGTTAACATTTATATTGTATATAGATATGTTTTGAAGGAGATAGATTGTGGGGGTAGTGGAGGTCACTTAACAAGCACAAACACTTCATAAATTAGATCTCATTTAAAATGCAAGAGCTTTGCTGAAAGTGAGTCAAGCAGGCCCCGAGTGCTTTGCAAAGACAATAAAACAAGGAGACTGCTAAAGAATTTCAAAATCAGGTGTAAATGCATTATTCTTTGAAAGCAACAGATGAACAGACACAGAAGTTTGGATCTGGTGCTGCAATCTGTCTGGGTGCAATTTGCTATTCTAAGAAGGTCATGTGGTTTTGTAAATAGAGAGAGAGAGAGAGACCAAACAAGCTTTCTCTATGTGTGTGTGTGTGTGTGAGAGAGAGAGAGAGAGTGAGAGAGAGAGAGAACTGGTTTCTGCAGTCATGGCAAGCTGGCAGCTTGTTGAAACCCCATTTTGAAGACGAGTTATGAGTTCTGAGTTCAGCCTGTTGAAATCCCTGTGGTCCTTACAAAAGGAAGTGGGTGTCTTGAGTGCTTCACCTGAAATAAGGGAAACAAAAGGAACTCAGTGGTGACTTAGAAGAAGAGGTTATCATTTGGAAAACCCAGGATGGGGCAAGTTTTTTTGGCAAGGCACTGAAGTGGCTGATTGGAAGGAATCAGTTGTGGGGTGTCCAATGAGCAACAAATCTCTCTCTGAAACCAACTAGAAACTTCCTGAGCGGTAACTATTTACTTCTAAGGACCAGAGCCTGGTGAAATTCATAAATGTTAAATTCTGTGCACATTATAAGAATTGCCTGATACCAGTGAACTTGGAGGGGTGAGAAGTGACATTGGACTGTGAATCAAAGAACTTTTCTGAACTTACACAAAGATTACATCCACATGCGCTTAGAATTAGAAGGGAGTTAAGCTAATAGTAATACATTAAAGTTTGATCCTGTTTTTATGTTTAAAGATATTAAAAGCAGCTTTTGTTTAAATAACTATTTGTCTTGGTGCATTTCTATTGCTGCTGGGTTTTGGGGTCCTCTGGACCCATCACAGAAGTAACTTTCTAGATTTTTGCTGGACTGTAATGGTTTGGGTATATCTCTCTCTCACACACACTAGATACCTGCGCATAGTTGAGGATAGATTTAGAGATCAGTAAATGGCCGTGGTACCTGTGGTTCAGGAATGACTTAAAAAACAAAAACACACTGCTGGAGAAACTCAGTAGATCAAACCGTGTACTTTATAAAGCAAAAAACCATCTTTGTTACTGCTCACAATAACTATCCGAGAGTCTCATATTCATACATTAATATTTATTTATTTGTTTATTTATCTGTATATATGAATACTTGTTCTCTGTATGTGTGTTATGTCTAGTTGAGTGTCTGCGTGTCTTGCACCGAAGACGGGAGCATGCAGTTTCATCGGGTTGTACAATCAGATAACAATAAACTTGACTTAAAGTGCACCTGTTTGACTTGCTGGGTTTTGTAAGGTAAAACATCATGAGATGGGAATGTGTAAGGAGTTACCCTGTGCAGGGCTGTAACAAGATGTGAATGCATCCTTGTACTTACAAGATAAGAGAGACATTGATGGATTGAGAGGCAGGAAGCTAGCAGGGAAAGGATAGCAACAGTTTTAGTCATTGGACAAGTAATGATATGATGATGTTCTAAGCACGTATCCAAGGGTATAAAAAATCACCATTTTGCTGATAACGGCAGAATGCATTCTCCGACTAACATGGTTAGTCGCAAGTGTTACAATCCGGTAATAAAGAACAAAGAACCCTGATTTCGACTCAGTCTGGTGTTTGTCTCACTCATTCATGAACAAAGCAGACCTAACAGTTTCTCCAGCATTGGTTTTTTTTTACTTCATTCACTGTGTCTGCAGACTTTCGTTCTTACTTCACAGATTACATGCTGGATCTCGAGGTGGGGCAGGTTTTGTGTGATTTGTGGCTGAAGCTCTGTTGTGTCTCTGATTTAGGGCTGAGGTTGGCACCATCTTTGCCCTGAGCTGGCTGATCACCTGGTATGGTCATGTTCTCTCCGAGTTCCGTCACACCGTCCGGCTGTACGACTTCTTCCTGGCAAGTCACCCGCTGATGCCAGTCTACCTCGCAGCAGCGGTATGTAGTGTCATATTTCCTGCATCGTTTCCTGGGCACTGTGTGCAGTGTTGCAGTGAGCCCGGTTTACGAAGTGGCATTCTTTGCACCAATCCCTGAGCTTGGCATTATATCGCACGATGCTTGCTGAGCATTCTTATATCCTTTGTGGTTTTGAGTTTCCAACGCTGGTCGTATTTCCCCACGTGAGACTCCTCCATCCAATTTCAAACTCTCCATGACTCCTTTTGTACCTTTCTCCTTTGTGTATCTAATGTCTCATGCGCAGTCCCTGCTGCCATTCTTGTGATTACAACATCCACATTCAAACACTTGGATGCTGTTCCGATACTGTACCTGGTTTTCACGAGACAGTCTCCAGCAGCCTGCGGCCTGGTAGGAGTCCTTTGACCTTTAGTTGCCCATGGCCCACACCCTCCGCCAACAGCTTGCCGTCTGTATGGGTCCCTCAGTCGCCGAGCCCCTCACTGGACCACCACCATGGTCACTGTTCTTGGGGACATCTCTTCTGCTTCTCCTCAAAAGGGTAGAGGTGGGGAGGCGTTCTGGTGCCCTGTGCCAGTCTGTTGTTTCTCCGAGTCTGCAACCCCTCGTGGCTGTTGCCAAACACAGCGGCTGCCATCTTACTCTTGATGACAACTCTTGAAAAACCTTGTCTGTTGGTGGGGCAATGACATTCAGAAGTCGGTTCAGCAGTCGCCAAAGAGCTCAGGCCCGAATTGTTAGTTACCCTTTCCTCCTTATGGATGCTGGGTGACCTGCTGAGTTTCTCCAGAACTTTTGTGCTTTGCACTCAACCCCAGCATCTGCAGGCATTCTTGTTGAACTCTTAGCCGGAGATTCACAGAGAATTTTAAATTTGAATTTAGACATATTGCACAGTAATTTGTCCTTTTAGCCCACAAGTCTGTGTTGCCCAATGGCACTCAATTAACTTACAACCCACAGTATGGGAGGAAACTGGAGCGCCCGGGGAAAGCCCATGCATACACCAACTCTACAGACAGCACAGGATTTGAACCCCAGTCCCGATCGTTGGCGCTGCAACAGAGTTGCCTTAAACGCCAATCTCTGCCTTAAATAAACCCAATGACTTTCCCCATCTACACTGATCTCATTTGCTTGCACTACATCATTCTAGAACTTGCCTATTCAACAATATTTATAAAGACTGATTGTATCTGACTCCAAGTCCTCCTCTGGCAGTGAGTTCCTTCCCCCTGAAATTCCGCTTTAAAAAACATTGCCCCCTACCCCTTAAACCTATACCCTCATGTTTTTTGATAACCTTACTCTGCGATAAAAGATGTAAAACATGAAAATCTGTAGACACTGTGGTTGAAGTAAAAACAGAAAGCTGGAGAAACTCAGCAGGTCAAACAGCGTCCTTTATATAGCGAAGGTGAAAATATTTAACTGACATTTCAGGCTTGAGCCTTTTATCAAAGATAAAGCTCAAGCCCGAAACATCGGTTATGAATCTTTACCTTTGCTACATAAGGGACCCTGTTTGACCAGCTGAGTTTCTCCAGCTTTCTGTTTTTACTGTGTGATAAAGATTTTGGCAATCTAAATTTTAAATTAACAGGCCATTTCAGCCCACGAATCCATGCTGCCTAGTTTATACCCAATTAACCTACAACCCTGGTACATTTTGAACAGTGGGAGGAAACTGGAGCCTTCAGGGGAAAACCCACACCAACACAGGGAGAACGTAGAAACTCCTTACAGACAACGTGGGATTTGAACCCCAGTCCCAATTGCTGCTGCTATAAAGGCATTGACTAATTATTACGCCAACCATCTACCCCTATAGACAACACTTTCTGGATTTTAATATTTCCTAATTTCAAAATGTGTCATCTTCAAGTAAACGTGTGCTACAATATTCCAAATTACTATATTTTTAATCCATCCAATAAACCAAACTTTATAGATGCAGTTTTTGTAGCTTTAATTCATTGATAAAACAGATAAACATTTTGCTTAACTTTGCATTAAAATTTTCATAGCAAAGAATAAATAAAGCATACACTGTATTTATAGATATAATGATATTTAACATAACATATAACATAACAATTTACAGCACGGAAACAGGCCATTAGGCCCTTCTAGTCCGCACCGAACCAAACACCCCTCTCTAGTCCCACCTCCCTGCACAATGCCCATAACCCTCCATCTTCTTCTCATCCATATACCTGTCCAACCTTTTCTTAAATAATACAATTGACTCCGCCGCCACTATTTCTCCCGGAAGCTCATTCCACACGGCTACCACTCTCTGAGTAAAGAAGTTCCCCCTCATGTTACCTCTAAACCTCTGCCCCTTAATTCTTAACTCATGTCCTCTTCTTTTAATCTTTCCTCCTCTTAACGGAAATAGTCTATCCACATCCACTCTGTCTATCCCTTTCATAATCTTAAATACTTCTATCAAATCCCCTCTCAACCTTCTATGCTCCAAAGAATAAAGACCTAATCTGTCCAATCTCTCCCTATACTCTAGATGCTTAAACCCAGGTAACATCTGGTAAACCTTCTCTGCACTCTCTCCACTCTGTTTATATCCTTCCTATAATTAGGTGACCAGAACTGCACACAGTTCTCTCCGCCTGCTTTCGCCGAAGCCTGATGAGCCAAAGCCTGGAAGTCCCACTCCTTCACTGGGCCACTCACTCGCTGGGCCGCTCGCTGTCCCTCAAAGAGATATACAAGAAGAAATGAGAAATTCAAAGAAAATGATCTCGTGCTCACGTCCCCTTCGTAGTTGGTCGAAGAATGAGATGCAATCTCTTAGTCTATGTGGATATTACAACATATTATGTCAGAGACACTACGGTAACACTACAAACAATAATCCTTTTTGAAAAGACAGGCACAAAAATAACTAAGAATGAAAAACACAAGGTTTTAACCTTTACATTCCGGCTCCTAATTATAATTACTATTACAGATACAGAAGTAAGTATAAGATCAGAAATCAAAACTTTCTGCTTCTTGTAAAAGATGGATTTTAGTAATAGGTCGATTTAAGTAACCAGTCTTGGTTTTAATCCGCACTTGCTGAATGAAATCTTTCTTGTCTGAAACTGTTTCCACGATTATCCCCAGCAACCAAGAATTTCTTGGTGCAAGATCATCCACGATAATTACAATGTCTCCGCATACAACATTGCATTTAGCTTTAGACCATTTTTGTCTCTTGTAATATGAAAGATATTCTTTAATCCATATTTTCCAAAATAAATCCGCAATAAACTACACTGGTCTCCATCTGCATCTTGCATAAATATCTTCTTTCTGAAATTGACCCAGAGGCATTAAAGGTTTAGATATAAGAAGTAAGAGATGATTCGGTGTAAGAACCTCATGACATTTGAATCGTCAGAAATTTTCGTTATTGGATGACTATTTAATATAGCTTAGATCTAACACAATACTATCTGAAGATTGTCATCATTCAGTATTTGACCATTCAAAATGGAATTAAGAATTTTCTTGATTGATCTAATCATTCTTTCCCACACACCTCCATGATGTGATCCAATGGGTGGGTTAAATACCCAACTAATTTCTTTCTGAAGTAATACATCATGAATTTAATGTTGATTCCAATTTTGAATTGCTTTTCGTGACTCTAGTTGATCTCCTGTAAAGTTGGATCCATTATTAGAATGTAATTCTTTTACTTGACCACGTCTGGCGATAAAACGTTGAAAAACATTGATAAAAGAATCTGTATCAAGCTGACGCCACTTCAATATGAATTGCTCTCGTAGTCAAACAAGTGAAAATAGCTCCGTATTGTCTTTCAACACTTCTTCCTCGTTTTACATGCAAAGGACCAAAATAATCAACTCCCACCTATGTAAATGGTGGTTCATCAGGTGAAACTCTGTCTTGTGGTAAATCTGCCGTTTGTTGATGTCCAGGGTTAGCATTTGCACGTTGACAATTAACACATTTTGATATAATTCTTTTGATCGATGATGAAGCACCAAGTATCCAATATTTCTGGTGTAATTTTGGTAACACGTGATTAAAACCACCATGACCTGTTTCCTCATGTATATGTGGAAGAATAAATTCAGAAATATGAAATTCCTCAGCTAATATTTCACTTCTTTTGGCATTATTGCTTTTTCCAATCCTCCTCCTACTCTCAATACATCATTTACAAGAATAGGATTTAGCTTGTAAACATTGACTTGCTTTTGTAACATTCAGATTCCTTTTCAATCCTGATATTTTGTTATCAAAAGCCTTTTTTCTGATAAAAACGAATTATCTCCAATTCAGCATTCACCAACTCATCAACTGTTAGGTGACAGCTCTTTCGAGACCAGATTCTCTTTCTTGATATGATTTAAAGCCATAGTTTCTAACCTAAGAATCCATGCTACAGCCTTTTTCAAACAAAACTTTGAAGAATGATAGCAAATTAATTGAGTGATCGGATCATTTTCATGAGATATTTGAATAGTATTTGCATTCGTGTTTTGGATTTCAGGATCCTCCATTGAAATTTCTTTTAACTCTTCTGGATTTTGAGGCCAATCTTCTTGAGGTCGTGATAAAAATTGAGGACCAGACTCCCACGTATTGGCTCTTTTCAGAAATGATTGAACTTTTGATTCTCGTGAAGCCATATCAGCTGGATTATCCACTGTTTTAACATATCTCCATTGATTAACATGCAAAACCTTTTCAATCTCATTAATTCTGTTAGTCATAAAGGTTCGAAACCTCATGGGTTTGTTATTAATTTATTTAAGCACTGATGTACTATCAATCCAAAATGCTAATTCTATCTGTAATTCTTAACATAGTGTCCATTTTGGTCGCCGTAGTAGCAGCAGTCAATTCCATTCGAGGGATGGTGACTGGTTGTAATGGAGCCACTCTGGCTTTTCCCATTACAAATCCACAATGTACTTGCTTTTGGTTATTTTGCAGTACTAAATAACTGACAAGACCATAACGACCTTCGCTTGAGTCAGCTAAGTGGTGTAACTGAGCAAATGTGACAATTCCAAAGTCTGTAGGTTTAAAACATCTGTTGACCAAAATTTTCCAACATTTTAAGACTCTCAATCCAATTCATCTAATGTGATGGAATCTCGTATAGTTTCCATATAACCATATAACCACTTCGGCCCTACTAGTCCTACTAGACCATCCCATAGCAAATCCCCACCCTCCTAGTCCCACTGACCAGCACCCGGTCCATACCCCTCTAGTCCCCTCCTATCCATGTAACGATCCAGTCTTTCCTTAAATGTAACCAATGATCCTGCCTCGACCACGTCTGCCAGAAGCTCATTCCACATCCCCACCACCCTCTGCGTAAAGAAATTTCCCCTCATGTTCCCGTTGTAATTTTCCCCCTTCAATCTTAAACCATGTCCTCTAGTTTGAATCTCCCCCTTTCTTAATTGAAAAAGCCTATCCACATTTACTCTGTCTGTCCCTTTTAAAATCTTAAACACCTCTATCAAGTCCCCTCTCAATCTTCTACGCTCCAGAGAAAAAAGCCCCAGTCTGCACAACCTTTCCCTGGAACTCAGACCCTGAAATCCTGTCAACATTCTCGTGAACCTTCTCTGCACTCTCTCTATTTTGTTTATATCTTTCCTATAATTTGGTGACCAAAACTGTACACAGTACTCCAAATTTGGCCTCACCAATGCCTTGTACAATTTCATCATAACCTCCCTACTCTTGAATTCAATACTCCGATTTATGAAGGCCAACATTCCAAATGCCTTCTTCACCACACCATCTACCTGAGTATCAGCCTTGAGGGTACTATTTACCATAACTCCTAAATCCCTTTGTTGCTCTGCACACCTCAATTGTCTACCATTTAATGTATATGACCTATTTAAATTTGCCTTTCCAAAATGTAGCACCTCACATTTATCTGTATTAAATTCCATCAGCCATTTCTCAGCCCACACCTCCAGCCTTCATAAATCACCTTTTAATCTACGGTAATCTACCTCACTGTCCACAACACCACCAATCTTTGTGTCATCCGCAAACTTGCTTATCCAATTCTCCACCCCTACATCCAGATCGTTAATATATATAACAAATAATAGTGGACCCAGGACCGAACCCTGAGGAACTCCACTAGTCACCGGCCTCCAATTGGACAAACAATTTTCTACCTCTACTCTCTGACACCTCCCATCCAACCACTGCTGAATCCATTTCACTACCTCCTTATTTATACCTAATGCCTCCACCTTTTTTCCTAACCTTCTGTGGGGAACTTTGTCAAAAGCTTTACTAAAGTCCAAATAAACAACATCCACAGCTTTCCCTTCATCAGCCTTTTTTGTAACCCCTTCAAAGAACTCAATCAGGTTTGTCAAGCATGATCTACCCCTGACAAAACCATGCTGATTACTCCCTATCTATCCCTGTACCTCCACAAATTTGTAAATAGCATCCCTCAGAACACTTCCCATCAACTTGCCCACCACAGACATCAGACTTACAGGCCTATAATTCCCAGGTTTGCATTTGGACCCTTTCTTAAACAGAGGAACCACATGCGCTACCCTCCAATCCTTTGGTACCACTCCCGTAGCCAGTGACATCCTAAATATCTCTGTTAATGGCCCCACTAACTGTCCATTAGCCTCCCTGAGTGTCCTAGGGAATATTTTGTCCAGTCCGGGAGATTTATCCACCTTTATCTTTTTAACACAGCCATTACTAACTACCTCCTCGGTTATCCTTATCTGCTTCATGACCTCCCCACTATTTTTATTTACTTCAACTGGTTCAACATTTTTTTCCCTTGTGAATACCGAGGCAAAGAAATCATTCAAAATTTCCCCCATTTCCTCAGACTTCTCACTCAGCCTACCCTCGCTATCTACAAGGGGTCCAATTTTATCTCTCACTAATCTTTTACTTTTAATGTACTTATAGAAACCCTTTGGATTTATTTTTACTCTGACAGCCAAAGCCTCTTCATGCCTTTTTTTGGCCTTTCATCCCATCCAAGTTTTCTTCTGCACAATTCTTGCAGAATTTTCTTGGTGCCAATATTCCAAAAGGATCATATGGTCGAAAGAAAGGTATTTCTTTCAAAACAACTTTGAATTTGAAAACCTCAGATTGAACACAATATTTCACTCCAAGAATTCTTTCGACAGGTAGAACGACACAATTCAAGTCAAGATGTTTTCTCTCCTTAGCTTTTTCTGTCTCAGGAATAACAGCAAAAACAACTCGACTGTTGCTAAGCCATTTTGTAAGGAAGAAACCACCTTTATTACAGATCTCTTTTAACTCATGATAAAAATCTATTGCTTCTTTTTCTAAAACCAATGAAGTAGGACAATCATATCAGAAATTATTTCTGAAGATGCGTATAGTCTGAGAACTAAATTTGCTCTTCATCATCTTCAGGACATTTGCACAACTCGGTAATGAAGTTGCTCCAAATAAATGAACTGTCACTCTGTATTCAATCATATCTTTACTGAAATCACCATTAGGCCACCATAACAATCGTAAAATAATCACAATCTTCTGATGGTACTTTCACTTGATTAAACAACACTTCAATATCTGCAGCAATTACAATGAGCTCTTTACAAAATCTTATCAGAACACTTATTAAAGTACTGGTTAAGTCTGGACCTTGTAAAATTTGAGAATTCAATGAAACTCCTTGAAATGATGCTCCTTTTGTGGAGCATGATGAGGTAAATACCATCTTCTACTATCTTTACGTTCCAATATATCTTCTGATACCTTTTCTACCATTTATCCGACATGACATTGGTATGTTCCAAATGAAAGGAAGAATTTCTTTTGAATTTACTCATCAAATTTGGAATATACTGTTCTGTGATTCTTTTATTATCTGGCAGACAAATTTCTCTTTTCTTCGAAGGTAATGCTATACAGTAATGACCATCAACATGTGTAACAGAATTTGAAACTAAATCCAGAAACTGTTTGTCCTCCTTTGCAGGTTCTTGAATATCTTTGCGATATTCAGGAAAATCAATTTTAAACTGTTGTTCCCACAGATCATTAAGTTTCTCAAATGAAATTCTGTTGACATTTACATTCGACGACTCCTGATCATTATTCATTTTTCCTCCTAATGGTCTGTTAATCGTCCATCCAAGCAACGTTCTCACAGCATGACGTCCGACATTTTGACTCCTTAATACTTCGAGAGGTTCAAGAGTCTTTGGCACATCTAATCCATTTAACATCTTGATTTTAGCATCAATCTTAGGTAAGCAAATGTCTTTTAGATGATCCCACTGTTTGATATCATCCTGATGTGGAATATTCTCAATATTCAAAGGCATAGTCTTCTGAGTATATACACTTGGAAGATCGCAAAATACATTGCTATTCAATCCAGCAATCTGTAAACCTGAAACTATATTAGTTTGAATGTTCCTTTCATCATTCATTGTCTTCAACAAGATTTGTGATCTTTTACCATGAAAATTAAGTTTAATTCAGCAGTACAAAATGATGTGGTACTTCCTGGATCAGTATGAAGCTCTCCTTTTAGCTTTAACCTGTACAGGAACTATTTAGAGAGCTTTGTCACCGGCCCCAGTAAGACCATTTGTCTGAACCAAAGCTGAAGCATTCTCTTTGACTGTGCCTTTAGTCTTGGATTCAGTTTGTTTGACTTCCTTCTCAACTTTACTTCATTGAGTATGCAGTAACTTGGGATGCTTTAAACTGCATACATCACAATTAAGTCACTTATTACAAGTTTTTCTGATGTGTCCTTTATGCAAGCAACTGAAACATATTCCATTCTTCTTTAAAAAGGTTAATTTCTCATCATACGTCTTTTTCTCCAATCGTGAACATTTTTCTAAAGCATACTTAATTTTGCAACACAAACAGCTTTCCTGAACAGTCTGATATTTTTCCTTTGTTTCCTTGTTCTTTCTAGTGCTTGTATCTGACACAGCAGTAACAAAGGTCCTTCCCTTTGGATTCTGTTGAGATGATGATTTAGACTTCTTTACATCTTTAAGAACTATTGAAGTATCCTTAATATTTTCAAATGCTGGTATGATGTAAACATGCACATGCCATTCCAAGAATTATACAACATCCTCAAAAGTGGCATCCCTTCCAGAAAGCACCTTAAGCTCTGCAACTTTGGTTCTCCATGACTCCCTCAGCTTATAAGGTAATTTATTTACAATAATCGACAAATAAGCAAGCAAATTCAGCTCTTGCAAATGTACACTACTTCCCAATGCATTACAACATCCTCTCAGAAAGAGTACATATGCTTGTAAAGCCTTTGTGTCCTTTGATTTTATTGCTGATCAAGAAAGAATCTTGTTTACGTGGGCCCTTGCAATTTTATGCTCATTGCCATAATGAGGATCCAATAATTCTTTTGCCCTTTTTAAACCTTGTTCTGGATTCATATATTGGCAATTTTTGAGTAACTCCTTCACCTGTCCTTCAGTACACTGTTCCATGTATACAGATGACCTTTTGCATTTTTAGTATTACTTACAATGTGATGTTCAAAGGATTTCAGGAACGTCAGATATTGTAATGGATCTCCATTAAAAACTGGATTTTCCTTCTTGGGTAAACCATATGAACCTTGTTGCTTCACTAACATAGCAGAAATTTCATTTTGTTTTGCTATGAGAGATAATATATTGTCGTGTCCACTATGGGTTGCGACTGGTTGTCTTGTGGTGAATGGAGCATAAGGAACTTGAACTGGTGCCATAGGTGTAGGGCCTTGAGTTGTAACTGATGGCATTGATGGGGATCCTTGACTTGTCACTGGTTCTTCAGCAATGGTTGAGTATGATCAACCTTTCTGAAATACTCTCCTTGTGGAAAAATTCATATATCATGCGCTCGGAAGAGATTGAATGTCACTTGCTTTTTCCATTGTCATTTGAGCAGTAGCAGCGCTCCCCATGGCTTCTTGCTAGAATATACTCATTTCTTGTGGCTACTGCACCCATTGCTTTGCGGGAACGTTAGGTGCTAGCCCTTTGGGTATTTCACTTTGAGAGACAAATCTCGCAGAAGGCTGAGCTGATGCTTTTATCTTGGCCCTATTCATAAGCACGTTGTTCCTCAAGCTCTAGTCTTTTATATTCAATAATCTATTTTGTTTTTCATTAGCCATTTGTAACTTCAGTGGCTGATTCCTGATTTCAGCTTCTTTATCCTCAAATGCATATCTTTTTCCAACCAGTAGCCAAGCTGCTTGTTCCTTAGCATGCATAACTGATATGCTTGAAGGACACAAAGTTGTACTTGCTCTAGATATCTTTGAAGACCTTCCTACGCGCATAACCTTGGAAATGCTATCATCAAGATTCACAACTGAACTTTCAGATACCGCTGACTGAGCCTCTGTCTTCTGCATTTTGTTTGATACAGCACCAATGGGGCTTTGCAACATGCATTCATCTGTTCCAGTTCCACTAACCTTTAAGTCAGCTAATGAAGCCTGCAGTGCCTTATCGGTGTCTTCTTCTTGCTTGGTAGTTGAAGCCGCTTCCTCTTTGGTGCCTGGCTCCAATCTCCTGCCAAGCATTGTTGGTCTGCCTCGCTGGCTCAACTCACAACCAAACAGTTCTTTGAGAGGAGGTGTTTGCTCGAGGTCTTTAATCCAAATGACTCTACTTCTTATCCTGGCTTATCTTGGTGTTTGGGAACTGTAAACAAATTTGTATCTTACTTGGTCTCTTTAAGAGGATTGCTGCTTGGTTGAATCTGTGGTACTTCACACAAGCTGGCTTATCAGTTGTTTATAATACATTCTGGGCATCCTGCTAGATTCTGCAAACCAGAGCTGTATCTTATCTTTTCAAAGTCACAGGTGTCTTGCAGACCTTGGCTGGGTTTAAACTATGCAATTCACAGACAACATAGACAGATTCTCACAGAATTGGAATATTCTACTGTTACAGCGAGGATCTCTCTTTGCTTTTAACAAGTTGAGTTATTTCAGACAAATTTTATGAATCTTTCTTCCAAACAAAGCTCACAATTAAAAATTTTCTTTGAATCCAAATATTGACGACATTTTCCAGGTTCTAATATATCCTAATTTCAAAATGTGTCATCTTCAAGGAAACGTGGGCTACAATATTCCGAATTACTATCTTTTTAATCCCATAAATCAAACTTTCTAGATGCATCTTTTTGTAGCTTTAATCTCATTTGATAAATCAGATAAATATTTTGCATAATTGCATTAAGATTTTCATAACACAACGATGAATAAACAAAGCATTTACTATATTTATAGATCTAACGAAAATTACTACGTGCTCACGTCCCCTTCGTAGTTGGTCGAAGAATGAGATGCAAGCTCTTAGTCTGCGTGGATATTACGACATAGTCACTACGGTAACACTACAAACAATAATCCTTCTTAAAGAGACAGGCACAAAAATAACTAAGAATCAAAAACACAAGGATTTAACCTTTTTACAACCCTATCTATGTCTCCCATAATCATCTAGGCCACCCCTCAGCCTCCTTTGCGGTCGGAAAAACCAGTCCAATCCTATAACTAAAGTCCTCCAATCTGGTCAACATCCGGGTGAGTCTCTTCTGCGCACCCTCCAGTGCAACCTTCCTGTGATATGCCAACACAAACCACGCACCACTGCCTAAGCATGACAGATCATTGGAGAATAGAAATGTGGTCTCCCTTTTCAAGAAGGACAAGCCTGCTAACTATAGACCTGTGAGCTTAGCAATAATGTAGGGAAGTTGTGGGAAACTGAGGGACAGGATTAATGATTGCTTGGCAAGGCAGAGAGAGCTTTGTCAAGGACAGATCATGCCTGACCATTCTGATTCATTCCTTTAAATTGGTAACAATGTGTATTGTAGTATATGAAGATTTCAGTCAGGATTCTGACAAGGCCCCATATGGGAGACTGCTCCAATAGATTCCAAAGCCAAGTGGAAAGATGGATGTAAACTGTGCTTTGCAAGGGCACAGAGGCTGATGGTAGAGGGCAGTTGTTTGATTGGCTGTGAATGGTCACAGCGATTGGTGCTATTTGTAATATAAGACAATTACACACAGTGCCCTCCATGATGTTTGGGACAAAGACACTTTTTTTCCTTTATTTGCCCGTGTGCTCCAGTTTTAAATTGGTAATCAAATATTTCACATGTAATTAAAAGTGCACTTTCCAGATATTATTCAAGGTTATTTGTGTGCATTTTGGTCGGACTATATGGAATTTGCAGTACATTTTATAAATAGTCCCCTCTTTTCAGGGCACCATTATGTTTTTGTATCATGGATGGTGCCCGTTGGTCAGTGTGGAAATGGAAGGCCCTTCAACTCAACTTTCCCACAACAACCAAAATGTCCCACCCACACCGCTCCTGTGTCACGTGACTTTAAAAAATGTTGCTCTTTCCCCTCGAGGGTGAAGAGAGGAAGGTGCAACATTGCCCTGCCTAATGATACGAGGTTAATGATCCAGTTGAATGCCATGAGCACTTAATCTGTTCTACGGTGTCCTTCAGGCAAGAGAGCCTTCCCTTTGGCACAGTCTGTCCATGTTACATGGCCCACACTTATGGAGTATTACATTCTGTTATGGTTGCCTCATTGCAGGAAGGATGTAGATAGTCTGAGAGGACATCGAGGAGATATACTAGGATGTTGCTTGGATTGGAGAACGTGTCTCATGAGGCAAGGTTAACAGAGCTAGGGCTATTCTCTTTGGAGCAAAGAAGGATGAGAGGTGACTTGACTGAGGGGTTTAGATAGGGTGGACAGCCAGCATCTTTTTCCTGGGGCAATAATAACAAATACCAGAGGATATCTGTTTAAGGTGAGAGGAGAAAAGTTTAGGGGAGATGTCAGGGGTGAGAGTGGTGGGTGTCAGAAATGTATTGTCAGGTGTAGTGGTGGAGTCTGGTACAATGGGGATATTCATAAAGCTCTTAGACACATGGATGTAAGATTGGGAGAAGCACGGTTGGCATAGGAGTTAGCGAAACGTTGTTACAGCGCCAACAATCCGGACCTGGGTTCAAATCTCGCGCTATCTGTAAGAAGTTTATGCCTTTTTCCTGTGTCTGCGTGAGTTTTGCCCAGGGGTTCTGGTTTCCACCCACCATTTGAAATGTACCGGGGGTGCAGGTTAATTGGATGTAAATTGGGCAGCACGGACTTGTGGGCTGAAGTGGCTCGTGGGCTGTCGTGCCATTCATTTAAATTTAAAAAGAGAGGGGATGAGGGGGTGGGGGGGGGGGAAGGCTTAGATTGTTGAGTAGATTTACTTAGGTTAATACAGCATTGTGGGCTGAAAGGCCTGTACTGCAATGTTCCATGTTCACAGTGCTGCTCTGGATGTCTTTCACTGATGGGCAATATACATGCGTCTCAGATCCAGAGAGGAAAACAATGGTTTAGACCAGCTATTCTCAACCTTTTTTACGGCTATGCACCCCATAGGACTCTGTTCAAAGTTTATGAGCCCCTTTCCCTGTGAAGCAGTCATGCTCTCCTCTCCAACCGACTACATAAAAATATTTGTTATGTGAGGTGAAGAGAAAACTAGGCTTTTACATGAATATTTTGGGGCCCCTGTTGAGCAAGGCTGGTTTAGATGCAGGGCAACAGCTGAATTTGGCCTGAAATAGGTCGGGCTAGGAGTGGAAATGCGCTTGAGCACAGGGTATGGGAAACTGGGGAGTGCCGGGGGGGGGGGGGGGGTGGAGACGGTAAGGTGGGCTCTGTCGCTCTCTATGCCTCTAGTACTGTGGTTTTCAAACTGGCCCCCCTAAACTCACATTCCAACTTTTATGCCATAGGTGCTCTGTGATTAATAAAGGATGACTTAAGGTGGGATGTGAGTGGAAAGAAATAGTTTGAAAACCATTGTTTTAATCGTTCCTAATGGACTCGTTATGTGCATGGTTTCAAACTCCAAAGGAAATGGGCCAATGACAATTTTTCTCAAGCAAAATATTTCAGTAACATTTGTGTCTAGAGAAGTGATTCTCAACCTTCCCTTCCCACTCACATTCCACCTTAACCAATCCCTTACTGATCACAGAGCACCAATAGCATAGAGATTACTTAAAGTAGGATGTGAGTTTAGGGGGGCAGTTTGAAAACCACTGCTCTAGTGGTGTTTTGGCCTCGGGAGTTGAATAATAAAATTGGCAGACACTGGGGTCAAATGCAATATGCAAGTGTGCTGGAGAAATTCAACCGATCGTTCAGCATCCATTGGAAATAAACGGTAACTAATGCTTCGGCCTGGGCCCTACGTTAGGTACTGTCTTC